>NC_088810.1:1836279-2021279 GCF_011386835.1 Chrysemys picta bellii | reverse complement strand
ATTTCCTCCTGGACACTCAGCAATTGCACAATTTCAGCCCCTGGGCCAGGAGTACCCGGGGGGTCAGACTGGGGACGGGTGAAGGGGATGGTGCTTTTCCCAAGCTCCACCCACAAAATAAGCTCCGCCCACCCCAGATGTGGCTCCCGTTGTGCAGGTATTCACAGTACTGGAGAGTCGCTCGCTTCGCTGCCTGCATTGTCTGAGTCCATTGCACGGCCCAGGGCTCTGGCAGCTCCCCATGGTCCTCACAGACTCCTTGGGTGCCCTCCTACCTGTCCTATTGCAAGGACGTCATGCAAGCCCCACCACCCCCTACCTCATGTCAGAAGCTGTGTGTGCCCCCATTCCCCATCCCTCATGCCAGGGTCCCCCGTTCTTGCCCCATGCCAGGGGCTCTGTGTGTCTCCCATTCCCTCTCTGTGGTGAATGGGAAGGATGGAAATTCCCAAGCAAAAAACTTTGTTAAGAAGAACAAAAGGACGTTCATTTTCCATTGTGCTCCAAATTACCATTGATACAAGTGGCATTAACCATAGCACATGGACATGCTGGGGACCTCTTGGGGACCTGAAAGTGAACAATCTCTGCCCTTCAGTCCTTATGTACAGCGCCCTGCACACAAGCTGTGTAAGTACAGCAGCTTCTCACCTTTTCTTTCAGAGAGGCCTAGATTTTCAGGCTTTGATGCTGATCTAGTCTGAGCTCCTGCATAGCCCAACCCAGAGAACCTCACCCAGCTATTTTGCCATCCAGCCCATATCTGATGGTCGAGCTACAGCCAATATTTTAGAAGGACGTCCAACCTCAATGTACAGAGACCAAGGGATGGAGAATCCACCCTGCCTCTTGAGAAGCTGGTGCCAGGATTAATTCCACCATGGACTGGTCTAAATTCAACTCCCAGCCATTGGATCTCATTCTGCCTCTGTTTCCTCGGTTGGCGAGCCCTCTGCTACCGGAAATTGTAGGCCTGATTCCAGGTTACACTCAGGCCCTTAGCAGTGTCATTTACTCCTATATTGAGTCCCCTTTCTGCTGCCAAAGCAGTGCCGAGGGGCCTTTGTGGAAATAAGAATTCAGGGCAGTATCCGGTAACGGTGTCCCTCAGGCCTGGTCTACACTAACCAGGGTGATATAGCTACGGCGCTCGGAGGGAATCCACACCCTGAGCACCACAGCGAGGCCAACCCAACCCCTGGAGTAGATGCAGGTCGACAGGCGAATGCTTCCCTGGGGTTGGCTACCATCGCTCGGGGAGATGAGTTCCTAGAGGGATGTTTCCACTGGGACAGGCGGCGTCTTCTCTATGGGGCTCTGCCGGCCCAGCTACAGTACTGTGGGTAAGCCACTACAGTAGCCGTAGTGTAGACAGGGCCCTGTACCCCACACAGAGCTCATCCCCCTCCCTGCACATGCTGGATATTCCCCTGACTGGGGATCTGTGAGGTGTAAAGGGTCCAAGCCCAGGGGGGTTACATGGCCACAGCAGCGGATGACTCACCTTGTGCACTCGTTGTAGCTAGAAGAGCAGGGAGAAGACAGAGGATGAAGGAAACCATCCTGGTGCTGGGAGGCCCACGGGGCTGGGCTCGGAGCTGAACGGAGCTTCTCACGGCTGACACAGCGAGCACTGCCAGGGGGGGAGGGGGGAAGGAGGAGAGAGTCAAGACCGAAGTGAGGAGGGAAAGGGAATTCCAGCCGAGATTCAGCGGGGAAAGCACCAGGGATCAGAGCTGCACAAATAACCAATTTTGTGCTTCACTGGCAGTTCCAAAAGATCGGGAAAGAAATCATTTTGGGTTGGCCCAATTTCTCATCCAACTGAAAAGCCAAACAAAAAATGGTTTTGGTTAATTTTCAAGCATTTAAAAACATTTTAAATTGGTTTAAAAATAAATGTTGCCGTCACTTTTGAGATGAAAAGACACTTTGAGTGGAAAAAAATCAAAATGTCTAATTCTGGAAATGTCAAGACAAAACATTTCAATTTTTTTAAAGATGTTTTTCCTAGGATTTTTTTTTCTGCTGAAGCAATACGGCAAATTTGAGGCAAATTCATGAAATGTTTCAGTCACCCCAAACCTGCATTTTTTGGTGGAGAAAAGTTGTGGTCAAAAAATTTCTCTCAGCTCCCCCATGCCCAGTAACAACAGAGCGGGAGCTCCAGAGAGGAGCCTGGCGTGGGACTATTTTTTTAATCCCACTCCCAGCCACTCCCGCATTGTTTCTTGCATTTTTATTCCTTTCACACCCGCAAAAACCTTAGATCCTACAAATCTCACAAGAGAGACAAATTCCCTCATGCTTCTTAAAAAAAATGAAAAAAAGTTTGGTTGATATACTATGTATATAAAGAGAAGTCAGACACAATTGTTTCTACTAAAAGTATAAAACAAATCTTGTTTAAACCACATACAAAATACTTTAACTCCTGTTATAATACATCAAACCTCTTTCTAGCCCTCGCTTAAATTTAAGGGTAAAAACCTTTATTTTTAAAAAAACAACTTGCTTTATGTTGTTGAAATTCTATTGATGACAAGCTGCTGTCACGTGTTTTCCCGCATATTACTGCAGTCGGCTTTCTTTGCCCACCCAATCCCCCCCGCAAAAAAATACTTTTACCCACTTCCGTTATTATGGCAGGAGGTCCTGCGGGTCCCGTGGGATCCCAGTCCCGCTGCAGGGCTCTAGCCTGGCCCAGGTTTCCACTCTCTCGTCCGTATTGGCTCCAGGTCTGCACCGTCCCTTCTGACATGGGGCGACCGGCGCTGCCTGTGGGGCGCCAGGGTCAGAGCACCCTGCTCATCTGCAGAGGGGCACTACAGTGTTTTCCACATTATCTCCACCCCCTTGGGCAGCCCAACGGCTTCTTCGCTTCTCTCTTCTGCAGCTGCACAGCGAGCTGAGGTGTCCATTGATCTTCCTACGGGGACGCTCTGGTCCCTTCCCTGGATCAGCCCGGTTCAGTTAGAACCTGTCAGGTCTAGGCGTGCTACAAACCCCTCTCCAGTCCTTCCAATCGCGTTACTTTGCATTGATCAAGACTCAACTTCATCTACCATCACGTTGCCCATTGACCCAGCTCCATTCGATCTCGCTGAAGTTCCCGACGAACCTCAGTAAGTTGCCTCCTCTGCAGATTTCACCACCTCCTCGCTCACCCCCCTTGCAGATCATTTGAGTAACTTGAAAGCTGGGTCTAGGATAGAGCTTGGAGGCCTCCACTTTTAAGCTTTTGCCATCACACAAAATTCCCGCTCTGTTTTCTAGAGACACAAGGTGGGGGAAGAGACGAGCTTCCGAGCGACACAGAGCTCTTCTGCGGGTCAGCGGAGCTTGAGAGCTTGTGTCTCTCCCCAGCAGAAGCTGGTCCAATAAAAGCTATTCCCTCACCCACCTTGTCTCTCTAATATCCTGGGACCCACACGGCTACAACAAGGCTGCAAACTCCTCTGTTCTCTGCCTATTGTCCTGTTTCTCCATGACACTCCCTTGCCTCCCGCCCCAGGGCTGCTTCGATTCCCTACTGCCCTATGGTGAGGGAGTTTACTGAAGGCTTTTGGAAAGTCAAAATCAAGTAAGTCAACCAGTTCTTCTCTGCTCCCTAAACCTGCGATGTTCAAAGCAGCCGAAGGGAGTCCGAGGCCCGACTCCCAGTGAGTTTCAGCAGATGCTGGCTCCCCTCACTGCCAGTTTTGCCTTTGAAAATCTCCCTATTTCATTCACACACCATTCCACGAGTGGGGCGTCTTTTCCTTTGCACAAACTGAGCCGCTTTATCCCTGCTCTATCATCGTCGTGGGGTTTGACAATGGGAGCTTGCACTTGAAATATATCTCCAGCCTTTATGCCGGTGGTTCTCAGCCAGGGGTACGTGTACCCCCGGGGGTACACAAAGGCCTTCGGGTACATCAACTCATCTAGATATTTGCCTAGTTTTACAACAGGCGACATAAAAAGCACTAGCCAATGACTTGTTTATACTGCTCTATAGACTGTACTGAATGTAAGTGCAATATTTATATCCCAATAGAAGTGAGAAAGTCAGCAATTTTTCAGTAATGATGTGCTGTGATGCTTTTGTATTTTTATGCCTGATTTTGTAAGCAAATAGTTTTTAAGTGCAGTGAAACTTGGGGATACACAAGACAAATCAGACTCTGGAAAGGGGTACAGTCATCTGGAAAGGTTGAGAACCGCTCATTTACATGTTTTGCAGCAGATCACGAAAGATTACAAAGAATAAATTAACACGGCATTAAAAACTCTTACCTTCAGCCACACAATTAGTTCAGTTAACCTCCGAGTTCTCTGTAAAACCGAAGAGACGCACTAACCTGTCTAGCACGGCCCCTTTCCTCTCTATATAGTCCAAAGGCAGGATCAGATTCATATATACATTGGGAGTAACAGTGAATGATTTCCTGAAAGGTAACGTGTTATACGACCCTCACTCCTGGGCACTCCCTCTTTAAGTACAGTTCAGATTGACCCTTTCTCAACCCATTGTGTTTTATAGAACTTTATAGAGGTGATACTCAGCTCAGTCGCAAGGGTAGAGGTGCGGCTGTTTGCACATTAGAGGGGTTTAGCCAGATCAGGGGATGGGGTAGATCATAGAGCGACGGCAAATTCACAGCAAATGAGGATCAGGCCCCACAGACTCCAATGGGGCTAGGGCCAATTGGCACCAGTCCGGGATCTGGTTCCATTAACTCTAATGGAGCAATGGCCGATTGACACCAAATGGGGGGTCCAGTGAAACTATCCCAAGGAAACTAAGGATGGCCATGGAGTTGGCTCCATTACGACAGCTCCCCTCCCACTCCCAGAACAGGTTGTTAAATTCCTTTTCGTTGACTTATCGTTTCGTTAAATATTCATTGGTGACAGATTTTCTTATCCACCCCATGTCAAGGGCATTGCGTCAAATTGGGTCTCACACGCATGAGGTCGCACCCAGATGGGGGAAGTTAGCTATAGAATAACTGAGTGGAGAAGAGCGCTTTGGCCTTGGTTGTATTTCAGGCCAGTTTTTCTCCCTAAGGTTGTAGAGATGGGTAGGGGGCTTCCAGAGAGAAGCCAGGGTTAGGATCTCCAGGAGTCTAAGGAGAGACCCGAATAGCTCCATGTATAATGTTTAAAAAAGGAATTTTTAAAATGGTAATGTTGTGCTTTAAATAAAACATTTCCGTACTTTTCAAAAAAAAATGTATGTGTATATTCTCTGAAGCCCTTGACCACCAACACTAGGGTTGATCAAGAAATTTTTGGACATTATCCCTCTGTCTCTATCCGTGTCTGTGTTTACTATCTATATTTCACCCCTTTGTCTTCAGCTCAGCCTGTTATATTACACCTTGCATGCTTGAGTTTTGATTCAGCGATAAGGATAATAACCTGTCTGACTGTTTCCTTTTGTGTTCTTAATTCGTATTCCTTCGTTTTCAGTCCTTTCAGCATCTGTGTACGTTTACAGGAGAAGATTTCAAGTGTAGATAAGCTACTTACTGACCAGACAGATCAGTGTGAAGAGGAGATTTGAAAGTGGTGCAAGCAAGAGACGGCGAAAACAACTGAGTGAAGCAGCAGGTAAGAGCTCAAAGCCAATAACTTCATTTTGCAAACCACTGGAAAACACGCCCTACCCAACAAACAATGCTACAGAAAACTCCGCAACTGCAACAGGTGATATTGCAATGCCAATACCTGAACATGAGGACAGAGGTCAAGAAGGCGATGTGCCAACAGTAACAGATGCAGCAGAAGCTCCTGGGTATAATCAAGAAACTCAATGGCAACAGGAAGATGTAGATCTTACGCAGCAAGAGCAGTTCATGAGTACTCCAGGTTTGACTGTGACGGACATCGGAATTATTGACAAGAGCGATGCTGCCCAGATGCAGTCTTTTCTTCAAATCAGTTGTTTTGAAATTCCCAGTAACGTTCCCCGAGACGCTGATAATCCTGCTTTCCCTACTCGTCGGCTGACAAAAACTCTTCCAAATGGTGAGACCTGCCCAAGAGACTGGTTATGCTGGAGTACGGAAAGACAATGTCTGTACTGGGCACCCTGCTTCATTTTGAACAAAAGTGCTGCAAAACGCATCAGTTCTCTCATACCTCCAGGGCGGCATCACTGAGAGGGGGGAGCTGGTCTGGAAGGGAAAACTTCCCAATTCCTCTCTCCTTCCCTCCGGCCAAAAACCCTTCTTGGCCGCCCCCACCAGCACAGACTCTAGGTTTCACCAGCTCTCTGGGGGAGTCCCTGGGGTGTGAGATTCCCGGGGTAGCTCCCGCACTGCCCCAGCTGGCAACATTTACTTCTGTATAGAAACCCAGTGAAATCCATGCAACTTCCAACGGACTGGCGGGAGGGCGCTCGAAAAACTGGCAAAGGGGGAGACGGGTGTATGTGCAGAGCCGCTGGCATCTAATTAGCAGACCCCCGGCTTCAAGCACCCATAGTGGGCAGAGTAGAAATAACAATAGCCCTGGTGCTGCTCTAACCTCCATGGGTGCTGGGCAGAGCTTACAGCATAGGGAGAACAAAGGGGGCTGAGAACACCCCTCCATCCCCCCGCTTCTCCCCCCTGTGATGGGAAATGGGAATTCAGCCTCGGGGGTCCCCAGGCCCATTTCACAGGGCAGTGCAGAGCCCTTTACTGGGCTGGGCCTTGGCCCCCAGGCCTGGCGCTTGCCGTGGGGTGAATGCTCCTTTGGGTGGGGGGCAGCGTACACATGGGCGGAGCCTCACAAAACTAGGGGTGCTAGTGCCGGGGGCTGCTGGCCCCTCACTGAAATGAGTGTGTGCGTGTGGGGCGGGGGGGGGTTCCCCTCTCTTGATACCACAAGAAAGGGGAAGCTCGAAGAGAAATCAGGACCCTGAGACTGACAAGCTCCAGGGCCAATGGGGAGAAGGCAACACTCCAGGTCAGGCTGATTGACAGGGCAGCAGGCCAATGAGGGAGTGAGCGGTCTGGGTCCCAACCTCCCTCTGAGCTGGGACTGGCTGAGTCAGGGCAGAGCTAAGGGGAGAGCAGCAGCGTGAGCTGGGTTGGGGCAGAGGAGGGGGAGTCGGGGGCTGGGGCAGTGCAGACCAGCCACGCCGATGGGGAGTCAGGGTCGAGCTCAAGTGACCACGATGAGACTGGGGGTGCAGCCCCCCCACGGATCCTGGGCCCAGCCTTGTGGGGGTTACAAGGACTCTGCCGCATGGGAGGGAGGAAGAGGAGCCCTCGGGGGCAGCCGGCCTCTGGGTGAAGGGAGTTGGAGCGAGGACTCAGATCCTGTCACTGTCCGATAGCACCGGGGCAGTGCAGAAACCAGGAACGTTCCCCACAAGAGCAGGACCATCCCCCGCTTACATAGACACGGCCTCAGAGCGCCTCTGCTGTATCAGGGGGAGGGAGGCGGGGGCCTGCTTAGTGTGAGAATCACACCCGGACTTGGACATGAGCTGGGGGGTTGAGTGTGAGGACGCCTAGTGACCGTGCCTCAGTTTCCCAGGTCCCACAGGGCTGTTGCTGAGACCAAGTCATGAATGTTTGTGATGCCCTCAGATACCATGGCGAGAACTCTGGAGAGGCCCAGGGGGTATCATTAATCATTCAACACAGTGCAGGCTTGAAACAGTAGGTGGGAAAATATGGCCTGGGATGTTCCCCTACCACCACCACCGCCCCCCAGCAAGAAGGAAGAGACGTATTGACTGAGGCAGAGCTGCTGTAGAGAAAATACAGTGTGTGATCATGTAATTAAAGACTGTAGCACACTGCAAACGGGCCGGGGGATTGAATTAAGCTCGCACTGGCAACGTGTGTTCTGGCATTTCCTAACTTCTCAGTGCTTGAGTGGGCAACCTCCATGGTGTGCTTGGGATGTAGATTTTTAATTCAAGTATTATGTCTATACACACACACACACACACAAACAGAAAGCCAAGCACATGTTCATGTGGTGTGACAGACCCAGACCAGTGGGGTGCAGGAGTCTGGTAGAGGGCAAATATACTGGTCACTGGATGGGTAGTTTTCTTTTCCCTGAGTGACCAGAGCAGGGGCTGCACTAGAGTAATCAGGAACCTGCTAGAACCAGTTAAGGCAGGCAGGCTAATTAGGACACCTGGAGCCAATTAGGAAGCTGCTAGAATCAATTAAGGCAGGCTAATCAGGGCACCTGGGTTTTAAAAGGAGCTCACTTCAGTTTGTGGTGCGAGTGTGAGGAGCTGGGAGTGAGAGGTGCAAGGACCTGAGAGTGAGAGGGTGTGCTGCTGGAGGACTGAGGAGCACAAGCGTTATCAGACACCAGGAGGAAGGTCCTGTGGTGAGAATAAGGAAGGTGTTTGGAGGAGGCCATGGGGAAGTAGCCCAGGGAGTTGTAGCTGTCATGCAGCTGTTACAGGAGGCACTATAGACAGCTGCAATCCACAGGGCCCTGGGCTGGAACCTGGAGTAGAGGGCGGGCCCGGGTTCCCCCCAAACCTCCCAATTGACCTGGACTGTGGGTTCTTCCAGAGGGGAAGGTCTCTGGGCTGTTCCCCAACCCACATGGTGAATCTCTGAGGCAAGAAAATCCACCAATAAGCACAGGACCCACCAAGATAGAGGAGGAACTTTGTCACAGTGGCTAATGCATCTGACAGCACCCCAGTCTCATGCGGACAGGCTCAGCAACGGGCACCCTAAAACAACAGCACACTGGAGGTGTTTATTTAGGATCCGGATTTATTCGATGAATTTGCTACTACACAGAGAGATTCCAGCCAGCCGTGAGGTACCGGGACAGACACACACCCTTCATTTTGGAGACTCTTGGTTATGCACCAGTCCCTCTGCATCGCCCCAGCAGCACCAAGGATCTCCGGGGGATGGGCAACTGGGAATTCAGGCCTTTATTCTGCCGCTCCTCGAGCCAGCATTTGCATTCATTTCATTCAGCAGTAGCACAAGGAACCCCCAGGCCTGTCTCCTGTAAGACGCGGGCTGCAGCGGTTAGAATAAGCCGTGAACTTTGGCACAGATAAATGGCCCAACGCTTGTGTCAGGGCTGAATCCCCAACCTGGCACTCTGAGTGCAGAAAGTGGGGCCCGCAAGGACTCTAAAAATCAATACTGGCCACTCCAAGCTGGTACTAAACTCCCCAGATTACAGCTTTTCTCTGACCTCGGCTTGGTAAACGCTGCCACCCCCCAAATGCAAAAAAAACCAGGACCCAGGAAGGAGCACTTGGGAATTCCTCCCTGTGGGGCACCCTCAACCCTTTCACCCCCCTCCGGGGAAGAGTTGAGACAGAAAACACAGGAAATTAGCGATTGCCACCAGCTAATCAAACAGCATGTGCACAAAACTGTTACAACACCAAATATCCAGTCCTGGTCTTTAAAAAGGTAAATTTTATTCAAAACAAAAAGGAAGAAAATACATCTGGAACTTAGGGTTTTGCTACTCTTTAAAAGAGCGATTCCAAAAATCAAGGACCCAAAATAGCTTCTTGGGGGTTCAGCTTAAAGGTGACAAGCAAACAAAAGCATCTGGGGTTAGCACAGAGGAGTCCACAAGCCAAAATAAAGAAATAACCTGATCGTGTCAACCTGGACATTCCCTGTCCCAATGAGTCCTGCTAGGAATGGAAAATAATTTTTCATACCTGGTTCAACCCTTACACAGTATTGCTGCTGATAGCAGGGCTGCCTGTCCCTGCAGCCCAGAGAGAACAACAGACAAAGGGAAAGTTTCTTTCCCCATTTTAAAAAGTTCGACCTTCCCATTGGCTCTTCTGGTCAGGTGCCCACTTTCTTTTCTTTACTTGGGGGACTTTTTAACCCTTTAGGTAAAGTAAGTAAAGACCAGGTACCAAGAGGGATTTTACAGCTAACTGGCTGGCTGGGTGTCCATCAAAGGGAGCTACACCTTCTCCCCCCTCCCCCCGACTTTATTTATCACAGCTCGCCCCTAAGTTTTGGGGGATTGGGAACAGAGTGTTGAAAGGGGCGGTTTGTCCATAGCGACACCAGCCAGCCAGCGGGACATGAGCTAACACCGACTTTGGGATATTGTAGGATGGGAACTTCTGCAGATGTCTGACCACAAGCCGGCCACGGCAAGGAATTGACGTATCTGATAATAAGTTGAGATCAGTAATGTTGCCGGCACAGAGGCCCAAGGACAGCAACAGCGGGGTTCGTTGCCCGGTGTGCTTCGCGTCAATAAACACACCAGGGGTGGAGAAGCAAACAAAGTTTATTTGGGATCCCAAAGCGGTGCTAGGAGACAGGCACGTCTCCAATCAAGTACACCAACAAAAACAGTTTTTCTTCTTTTATACATTTTGCAGTTAAGCCTCACCCTCCCCTTCCCCTCCCTTCCTCCCCCTCTACCCCTTCCTTCCCTGGTAACAGTTACTAAGCAAATAACAATTACATTTAAGCAGTTAAGTCATTCTTGGCAGCTGTAAGGCTAGCTTGTTAGTAACTTCTTTAAATCGTTATCTTGTCCTTTTTCCCTTCAGCCAGAAACATGCAGGCCTCATTATTACCGCTTGATACCGGTGTGAGCAGGGGGTTGCACACAGATAACTGGTTGCTTACATATTCCAATTGTACCTGGCTTTTGAGGTTGATTAGAGTTTAAACATGGAAGAAGTTTGGTTCATATAGGCCCAGTGCAGGAAGGCTTCATTGACACTTTGTGGCCTTCCACCCTCCCGAGTTACCTAGGGTGATGCCTAGTAACACCAACAGTAACATCCTAACCTACCGGAGAAGGGACCCCGACATCGGTAGGGTGAGGAGATATAGATAAAGAGGAGGGGAGAAGCCCCTACTGAATAGGCATTAGGCACAATGGCATCTGTGTAACATATTATAAAAATTGCACCACAGCCTGTGGGCAGGAGGCGAGTGAGATGTAGCGTTTGAGGGGTGCCCGGATCATGGCCATTGGTAATGATGAGGAAGGTGATGGTGAGGAGGAAGACAATGACTAACATTTCCGGTTGTTCTGCAAGGGGCAGTGCGAGTATGGGGCGGTTCAGATGGACATTCTGTATTACCGCTGTCCCCCGGGCTGGGCTGGAGCGTTTGGGACTCTGCTAAATGTGTTGATCAACGATTACAAACACAGAAGTTTCCTCCAGTGCGAGGGCTGCGACAGGCCCCATCGGGGTCCCCAACTGAACAGCAATTTTAATAACACTGGGACGGATCTAGGGCCCAGAACCTGTCAGACCTCCCAGTGATCACTGGGACTTCATAAGCAATCAATAGAATTTAAAGTACGATTCATAGCTCAGGCTGCAATGGGCAGGAATCAGGGGCTGCGTGGGCCGTGCAGGGCAGGGG
Source organism: Chrysemys picta bellii (assembly GCF_011386835.1). Lineage (NCBI taxonomy): Eukaryota > Metazoa > Chordata > Testudines > Emydidae > Chrysemys > Chrysemys picta. The sequence continues at coordinate 2,009,931 of NC_088810.1, read as the reverse complement.
CTCAGGAGAGCAGTTTCACCAGCAGCAGCCCAGTCAGGCCAGGCAGGTAGAGGGCAAAGGAGAATTTCCCCAGAGCCGGGCTGGCCCCACTGGTGGGTGTTTTCTCCGCAGGTTTGGAGATCACCTTTGTGAATGTGAACATGGAGAGGGCAGAAAACAGTGTGATTCCAACTTTAATCTCTTTTGTGGACGCAGTAGCACAGCCTTTTGCAGCAAATGGTGATCTCTCTGAACCTGATGGAGAAAATCAGCCTGTTATTCGGCGGGGGCAGCTCTGGTTCCTTCTCTGCTCCCAGAACCTCTGTCTCCACCATCCAGCGGTTCCCACCTCTGCCTCCCGTTCCCACCTGCCCAGTGCTCTCCCTGCTCTCGCTGTAACCGGCCACGGCAGGGCGGGCGTCTGGTCCCCTCTCATCTCCCCCGTGCCCCTTTCTGCAGCTCCACAAGACACTGAAGCTGGAGTTTGGAACCAGCTGATCCCCGGGGGCGGCTCCTTCCCCAGCGCTCGGCACCCCCGGGGAACATTCCCAGGCCAGGGTTGACAGAGACTTCCTAAAAGTGGGGGGCCATGAGGCCCTGCCTCCTCTGTGGTCCTGCCCCTACCCCTCCTCTTCCCCTCGAGGCTCTGCCCCCCAACCAAGCTGGAAGCCCTTGTAGGGCTGGGGACCCTGGGCCTCTCCACCTGCCCAGGGTGGGGGGACTGAGAGCAGCCCCCGGCCCGAGTCCCTGCCCTCTGGGTCCCCTGCCCAGGGCAGATAGAGGGTGCACAGCACCCCACAGCTGCTCAGGCTCCTTGGACCGGGCTCCAGTTTCCAGCCTGGCTGGGGCGCAGGATCTCAGGGAGAAGAGGAAGAGAAGGGGGCCAGGCCCAGGGTGAAAAGTGAATGGCCCAGGTGCAGCTTTCACCATCCCCGGCAGCCCGACCAGGTTCAGTTTAGTTATTTTATAAACACCCCAAAGCGCTGGGAGTCCTGGACACACACTGAGAACAGGAGCTTCCGCACTGAGCAATAGCTTAGCTCCCCAACCTAAAGCAAACACTCACCAGCAACCACACATCACTGAACAAAACCACTAACCCAGGAACCTATCCTTGTAACAAAGCCCGATGCCAACTCTGTCCACATATCTATTCAAGTGACATCATCATAGGACCTAATCACATCAGCCATACCATCAGGGGCTCGTTCACCTGCACATCTACCAATGTGATATATGCCATCATGTGCCAGCAATGCCCCTCTACCATGTACATTGGCCAAACCGGACAGTCTCTACGCAAAAGAATTAATGGACACAAATCTGACATCAGGAATCAAAATACTCAAAAACCAGTGGGAGAACACTTTAACCTGTCTGGTCATTCAGTGACAGACCTGCGGGTGGCTATATTACAACAGAAAAACTTCAAAAACAGACTCCAACGAGAGACTGCTGAGCTGGAATTGATATACAAACTAGACACAATCAACTCAGGATTGAATAAGGACTGGGAATGGCTGAGCCATTACAAACATTGAATCTATCTCCCCTTGTAAGTATTCTCACACTTCTTATCAACCTGTCTGTACTGGGCTATCTTGATTATCACTTCAAAAGTTTTTTTTCTCTTAATTAATTGGCCTCTCAGAGTTGGTAAGACAACTCCCACCTGTTTATGCTCTCTGTATGTGTGTATATATATCTCCTCAATATATGTTCCACTCTATATGCATCCGAAGAAGTGGGCTGTAGTCCACGAAAGCTTATGCTCTAATAAATTTGTTAGTCTCTAAGGTGCCACAAGTACTCCTGTTCTTCTTTATACAGGGAGTGGAGTCTAGTGGTTAGAGCAGCGGGACTGGGAGCCAGGACTCCTGGGTTCTCTCCTAAGCTCTGCATCATTGACATAACAACCCTTCCTATGGCAAGAGACGCATTGTCATAACTCCAGGAGCAGGGCGGCATCACTGAGAGGGAGGAGCTGGTCTGGAAGGAAAAACTTCCAAATTCCTCGCTCCTTCCCTCCGGCCAAAATCCCTCTTGGCGGCTCCCACCCGCCCAAGGGCTCAGCACAGCCCATGGGTCTGGGAGCCTCTAGGGGTCTGTCTACACTACAGCTTGGGTCAGTATGTCGCTCAGGGGTGTGAAGAAGCCACTTCCTTCAGCGATGTAAGTTACGCCATTCTAAGTGCTGGTGCGCACTTCCCGCTGACATCCCCACTGCCGCTCGCGGAGGTGGTTTTATTGTGCCGACAGCAGAGCTCTCACCCGTCAGCACAGAGCGTCTTCACCAGATGCGGTACAATGGCACCGCTGTAGCACTTCTAGTGTAGACTGGCCCTAGGTTTCATCAGCCATGAGATTCCCCGGGGCAGCTCCTGCACCGCGGCCAGCTGGCGGAATTTACCTCTCCGTGCTGTCCCAGCGAAATCGATGCAATAGGTCTCGTCCCCTGTACAAGGGGCGATGTGGCTGTCACAGGGATCGGCGCTCAGAGCAAAGCAGGTGGGGCACTGCAGCCCGTTCAAGGTGGTGCTCCCCTTGGGCACTGAGAACCGAAAGAGAGAGACATGATTATCGGGTGGGTTAAACCTCGGTCAAACCGTACGGTGCACCCGCTGCCCAGCATTGCCCGAGCGTTTAAAGGTCCCTACCCTGCCCGACGGCATCCGTCTGTCACACGGCAAACTCTGAACCTGGCAGCCGATCGGTTCCAGAATTTCTGGGCATTTTCTAGGCACCCAGGGCCAGAAGCCTGCCGTCTTTGAGAGAAATTGGATCCCCTCCCCCACCCACCCACGCACACACACACCCTGACATCTGATCATCCCAGCCACCTCTGCAATTGTCTCAGATCAAACCCCTGGTCGATGGCCCCACTGACACCCCATCTCCGCTCTGCCCAGCGTCCCCGGGGGCGTAACACGGTGACATCTGCAATGACCGATCTCCCAGACAGAAAGGAGGATAGTGGCGGGGGGGGGGAAATAGGGGAAAATGAGGCATATACACAGACCTGATACGGGGGGGGGGGGAATGAGGGAAGGGGGGCATGGTGGGTGCCCTGAATCCATGGCAAGGAAGGGAAGATTGCAATAAAAAATGTTTTCCCCAATGAATTCTATGAACCTGTTAGACAACCTGCCTGGCTGTGTTATTTTCCCAGCCAATCTCTGGGTGGCTGAAGTCCCCCATCTCCACCACGTCCTGGGCTTTGCATGATTTTGTTAGATGTTTAAAAAAGCCTCACTCACCTCTTCTTCCTAGTTTGCTGGTCTGTAGCCAACCAGACCATGGGTCCCCCTTGGTTTTTCCCCTTTTATCCCTACCCAGAGATTTTCAATGAGTCTGTCTCCTATTCGCATCTCAGCCTCAGAGCAGGTGCAGACACCTTTGCTATCCAAGGCAACCCCTCCTCCCTTTGTCCCTGCCCGCCCGGAGCAAGCTGTGCCCCTCAGAGCCGATATCCCAGCCGTATGTGTTCTCCTCCCACGGCTCTGTGACGCCGGCGATCACTAAGTTGTGATTGTTCACTAATTCAAAAGCTGAAAGCGACAGGAAATCAAATTGTTTTGGGAAATGGCCAAACAGGCAGTTTTGAATTTTTCGCACAAGAGCCCATGGGAATAGACTGGCCAGCGATGAACAGCCCTAGGGCTCCGAACCCGGTTTCCAGCCATCATAGAATCATAGAAGATATGGGTTGGAAGAGACCTCAGGAGGTATCTAGTCCAACCCCCTGCTCAAAGCAGGACCAATCCCCAACTAAATCATCCCAGCCAGGGCTTTGTCAAGCCGGGCCTTAAAAACCTCCAAGGAAGGAGATTCCATCACCTCCCTGGGTAACCCATTCCAGTGCTTCACCACCCTCCTAGTGAAATAGTGTTTCCTAATATCCAACCTAGACCTCCCCCACTGCAACTTGAAACCATCACTCCTTGTTCTGTCATCTGCCATCACTGTAATCTCCACGTCCTTTTCTGCAGAACTGCCACTTAGCCAGTTGGTCCCCAGCCTATATCAGTGCATGGGATTCTTCCATCCTAAGTGCAAGACTCTGCACTTGTCCTTGTTGAACCTCATCAGATTTCTTTTGGCCCAATCTTCCAATTTGTCTAGGTCACTCTGGACCCTATCCACCTCTCCCCCAGGCTTAGTGTCATCTGAGAACTTGCTGAGGGTGCAAACCATCCCATCATCCAGATCATTAATGAAGATGTTAAACAAAACCGGCCCCAGGACCGACCCCTGGGGCACTCCACTTGATACCAGCTGCCAACTAGACATGGAGCTGTTTATTACTACCCATTCAGCCCCAACGATCTAGCCAGCTTTCTATCCACCTTATAGTCCATTCATCCAATCCATACTTCTTTAACTTGCTGGCAAGAATACTGTGGGAGACCGTATCAAAATCTTTGATAAAGTCAAGATATATCATATCCACTGCTTTCCCCATATTCTCGGAGCCAGTTATCTCATGATAGAAGACAACCAGGTTGGTCAGGCATGACTTGCCCTTGGTGAATCCATGTTGACTGTTCCTAATCACCTTCCTCTCCTCCAAGTGCTTCAAAATGGATTCCTTGAGGACCTGCTCCATGATTTTTCCAGGGAGTGAGGTGAGGCTGACCGGTCTGTAGTTCCCCAGGTTTTCTTTCTTCCCTTTTTTAAAGATGGGCACTATATTTTCCTTTTTCCAATCATCCGGGACCTCCCCCGATCGCCATGAGTTTTCAAAGATTAATGGCCAATGGCTCTGCAATCACATCAGCCAACTCCCTCAGCTCCCTCGGATGCATTACATCTGGACTCATGGACTTGTGCATGTCCAGCTTTTCTAAATAGTCCTTAACTTGTTCTTTCACCACTGAGGGCTGTTCACCTCCTCCCCATACTGTGCTGCCCAGTGCAGCAGTCTGGGAGCTGACCTTGTCTGTGAAGACCAAGGCAGAAAAAGCATTGAGTACTTCAGCTTTTTCCACATCATCTCTCACTAGGTTGCCTCCCCAATTCAGTAAGGGGCCCACACTTTCCCTGAGCCCCTTCTTGTTGCTAACCTACCTATAGAAACCCTTCTTGTTACCCTTCACATCCCTTGCTAGCTGCAACTCCAATTGTGCTTTGGCCTTCCTGATTACACCCCTGCATGCTCAAACAATATTTTATATTCCTCCCTAGTCATCTGTCCAAGTTTCCACTTCTTGTAAGCTTCCTTTTTGTGTTTAAGCTCACCGACGATTTCACTGTTAAGCCAAGCTGGAAAACAATTCATCACTCTCACAGACCTTGGGAGACAGGCCAGTCCTCGCTTACAGACAGCTCCCCAGCGTGAAGCAAATACTCAGCAGCAACTACACACCACACCACAGAAACACTAACCCAGGAACCAAACCCTGCAATAAACCCCAGTGCCAACTCAGTCTGCATATCTATTCAAGGGACACCATTATAGGACCTAACCACATCAGCAACACTGTCAGGGACTCGTTCACCTGCACATCTACCAATGTGATATATGCCATCATGTGCCAGCAATGCCCCTCTGCCATGTACATTGGCCAAACCGGACAGTCTCTACGCAAAAGAATTAATGGACACAAATCAGACATCAAGAATTGTAACATTCAAAAACCAGTAGAAGAACACTTCAGTCTCCCTGGACACTCAATAACAGACTTAAAAGTCTTCAAAAAACTTCAAAACCAGACCCCAATGAGAAACTGCAGAACTGGAATTAATTTGCAAACTTGACACCATCAAATTAGGCCTGAATAAAGGCTGGGAGTGGATGGGTCACTACAAAAAGTAATTTTCCCTCTGTTGATACTCACACCTTCTAAGATGCCGCAAGGACTCCTCGTTGTTCACACCTTCTTGTCAACTGTTGGGAATGGGCCACATCCACCCTGATTGAATTGGCCTCGTTAGCACTGACCCCCCACTTGGTAAGGCAACTTCCATCTTTTCATGTGCTGTATATTTATACCTACCTACTGTATTTTCCACTCCATACGTCTGATGAAGTGAGTTCTAGCCCACAAAAGCGTATTCCCAAATAAATGTGTTAGTCTCTAAGCTGCCACAAGGACTCCTCATTGTTTTAACTATGTACCTGTATTTCAAATGTTTGCTCCTGTGGAAACACCAACAAGGTGTTTAGCCAGCACATTGTGAAGGAACTATTCAAGATGAATGGCCCATCAAAGAACACGGAGCTCACAATGGAAGACACTATCTACACTTGTCAAGGCTGATTCCCCACTCTGGCACGTTGAGTGCAGAAGGTGGGGCCCACAGGGACTCCAAAAATTAATACTGGCCGTTCCAGGCTGGTAAGGCTGCCACTACCCAAGTGAAAACTGCCTTTTGCCAATCCAATTTTTTCTGACGTCCCTCGGCTTTTCCACCCCTCCCTCGGGGCAGCCGAGAAAGAAAACAAAAGAAAAGGGAAGGGAAGCTGTTGTATCAGCTGATTAACATATGCACAGCCTCTTTACCTCCTAAGACAGAAATCTAATCGTGTTCTTAAATAGGGTAAATTTTATTGAAAAAAGAATGAAAACATCTGAAAACTCAGGCTGTTAGAGATTAAACACCAAAAATGACTTTCTTGGGGTCCAGCTTAAAGGTTATAAGCAAACAAACCAAACCAACAGCACCTGGGGTTAGCACAGAGGAATCCACAAGCCCAAACTGAAGAATTAAATCTGATCGCGTCTAACTAGACATTCCTGACCTACTTACATATCTGGGGTTTCAAAGGAGTAGTTTCTAGGTATGATGCTGATGATTTTTATACCTGTCCCAAGCTTACAGCATACCTTGCTGCTCTATCTCTCAGCTGAGAGAACAACAGACAGACAAAGGGGGAGTTATTTCTCAATTTTAAAAAGTTCCGGCATACAAGTACTGTGGTGCAATCTCTTTATCGTGAAAGTGAAACTCACAAATGTTGAAATTTTTTTTGTTACATAACTGCACTCAAAACAAAACAATGTAAAACTTCAGAGCCTACAAGTCCACTCAGTCCTACTTCTTGTTAGGCCAGTCACTCAGACAAACAAGTTTCTTTATGTTTACGGGAGATAATGCTGCCCGCTTCTTGTTTACAATGTCACCAGAAAGTGAGAACAGGCGTTCACATGGCACTTTTGTAGCTGGCATTGCAAGGTATTTACTTGCCAGATATGCTAAATATTTGTATGGCCCTTCATGCTTCAGCCACCATTCCAGAGGACATGCTTCCATGCTGATGACACTTGTTAAAATAACGTGTTAATTAAATTTGTCACTGAACTCCTTGGGAGAGAATTGTATGTCCCCTGTTCTGTTTTATCTACATTCTGCCATATATTTCATGTTATAGCAGTCTCGGATGATGACTCAGCACATGTTGTTCATTTCAAGAACACTTTCAGTGCAGATTTCACAAAAAACAGAAAAGGTACCAGTGTGAGATTTCTAAGGATAGCTACAGCACTCAACCCAAGGTTTAAGAATCTGAAGTGCCTTCCAAAATCTGAGAGGGACGAGGTGTTGCGCATGCTTTCAGAAGTCTTAAAAGAGCAACACTCTGATGAGGAAACTACAGTAACTGAACCACCAATAAAGAAAATCAACCTTCTGCTGGTGGCATCTGACTCAGATAATGAAAATGAACATGTGTTGGTCCACTCTGCTTTGGACCATTATCGAGCAGAACATGTCATCTGCATGGACACGTGTCCTCTGGAATGGTGATTGAAGCATGAAGAGGTATATGAATCTTTAGCGCATCCGGCACGTAAATATCTTGCGATGCTGGCTACAACAGTGCCATGCGAACGCCTGTTCTCACTTTCAGGTCACATTGTGAACAAGAAGCAGGCAGCATTATCTCCTGCAAATGTAAACAAACTTGTGTGTCTGAGTGATTGGCTGAACAAGAAATAGGACTGAGTGGACTTGTAGGCGCTAAAGTTTTATATTGTTTTGTTTTTTAAAGCAGGTGTTTTTGTACATAATTCTACATTTGTAATTTCAACTTTCATGATAAAGAGATTGCACTACAGTACTTGTATTAGGTGAATTGAAAAATAATATTTCTTTTGGTATTTTTACAGTGCAAATACTTGTAATCAAAAATAAATATAAATTGAGCACTGTACACTTTGTATTCTGTGTTATTATTGAAATAAATACATTTGAAAATGTAGAAAACATCCAAAAATTTTAAATAAATGACATTCTATTATTTTGTTTAACAGTGTGATTAATTGCAATTAATTTTGTAATCACTTGACAGCCCTACTTTAGATTTTAGATACTAAAGGATTGGCACCAGCATGACTATTGTGTAAGATCTGACTTGTATATTGACCTGGGTATGTGGCTGGCCCTTTGGGATCAGAAGAACCCTTTTGTTTGAGAAAATTGGTTTTAAATAACCACTCATCTAGTGCAGGGGTCGGCAACCTTTCAGAAGTGATGTGCCGAGTCTTCATTTATTCACTTTGTTTTAAGGTTTCGCGTGCCACTCATCATTTTAATGTTTTTAGAAGGTCTCTTTCTCTAAGTCTATAATATATAACTAAACTAGTGTTGTATGTAAAGTAAATAAGGTTTTAAAATGTTTAAGAAGCTTCATTTAAAATTATATTAAAATGCAGAGCCCCCTGGACCAGGGGCCAGGACCCGGGCAGTGTGAGTGCCACTGAAAATCAGCTCACGTGCCGCCTTCGGCACACGTGCCATAGGTTGCCACCCCTGCTCTAGTGGTTTTGGTGGTGATACAAGGACTGGAGGGCCTAAGGAGTGGTGTGGTGAAACAGAAGTTTACTTTGGTTGCTGGTTTGGTATTTCTCCTGGAAGAATAACCACCAGTTTTGGGGTGTGTCTGCCCTTTTCCCCAGCAGCCTGTCCTGAATTTGGTACTCTCCGTTGTGACCCACCGAGGCATGGTGACAAACACCCCAGCTCACCGCTGTCTAATTGTTTGGATGAACAAGCCCTTAAATGGGGCCAGTAAAAGAGATCCATAACCTACCTTCCGGTACGGCCGAGTTACAGTTATTGTCTGTGTTGCACCAGGAGGTGTTGATCCGCAGATATGTGTCATTCGCAACAGTGACAGTGATGGGGCCTTTTATGACAATATTATAGTCATCTAAACAGCCACTGGAGAAGCCAGTGATCTTTCCCCCACCTGTTGTAAAGAAAGAAAACAAAGAACAGAACTGAGAGGCTGGGAGGGGAACCTCGAGGAGGAGCAGGGAGGCGATTATACCTCCATGTCTGGCCCTGGGGCAACGCTGCCCCACCATTCAGGAAGGAGGTTGGTCAGTGGTAGGGTGACCAGACAGCAAATGTGAAAAATCAGGACAGAAGTTGGGGGGGGGGGAATAGGAGCCTATATAAGAAAAAGCCCCAAATATCGGGACTGTCCCTATAAAATCGGGACATCTGGTCACCGTAGAATAGAATATCAGGGTTGGAGGGGACCTCAGGTGGTCATCTAGTCCAACCCCCTGCTCAAAGCAGGACCAATCCCCAGACAGATTTTTGTCCCAGATCCCTAAATGGCCCCCCTCAAGGATTGAACTCACAACCCTGGGTTTAGCAGGCCAATGCTCAAACCACTGAGCTATCCCTCCCCCGTAGTCAGGGGTCAGAGAAGAGCCGTGGGGACGATTAAAGGGTTAGAAAATCTGCCTTAGCATGAGAGACGCCAGGAGCTCGATCCGTGGAGCTGAACACAGAGATGGTTTGGGGGTGACGTGATCCCCGTCTGCCAGAACCTACCCGGGGAACAAACATGTACTGACGGGCTCCTCAGTCAAGTGGTGGAGGTTAAAGGGGTTTGTGTGTGGGTAGTAGGGGATGGTGGGGGAACTAGGGCTAAACCCCGGGTCACAGCCCACAATAACTTTGCAGTGAAGCCGTATCTTGAGTGGGTGGAAATTTTAATCAACCCATGTTTCACTGTGCTGGGAAAATTTCCTGAGTGTGGTCAGAGAGGGGAGGGTGGGGCAGGAGAAAGAGAGAGAGAGGGAGAGATGCGTGTATGGGGGCGGGGGGTGTATGGGGATAGATAGATAGATAGGTAATGACAGACTACGTTAAAGCTGTGCTATGCATCCTTCTTGCAGGGTAAATGGAAGGAATCTTAAATCTCTTTAATTCAATGGGAGGATGAACAATACCAGGTCTGTAACTGAGGTTTTCGATTTCAAAGGGCAAACGTTGCGAAATGAAGGGAACTAGTGAAATCCGCTAGTGCGAGGACCTCAGGGAGTTGAACATGGAGACGGTTTGGAATCTTTTTAAGTCAAAAGGGCAAAAAACATCTTGAATTTGCATCCCAAGCAAGGGGAAAAAATGTGTAAGGCAGAGCTCCAGCCCTGAGCAGGAGACGAACAGCTGAGACAGGACATCGGGAGGAAGGTGACAGTGTACAAGGGATCTCAGTGCCAATTTCCAGTTTTTAACATGATTCAGAACGGCCATTTTCACTTTGCTTTTTGACGTCTGTTGTGGAGAAGGAAACTCCGTGAATAAAAATAAATAAAGCACAAGGGTTGAAATCCTGGCCCCCCTGAAGTCAAAGGGAGATTTGCAACGCCGGGTGACCGTGCTTTGTCGATGGACTGTTTGGGGTTGGCCTTAGCGGTGAGGCTGGTGACAGACTGCAGAGTAGGATGTGCCCGGATTGACAGCAGTGTCACCTACCCAGTGTAATTTCTTCTGCCACCGAATAGCAGCTACCTGTAGCCTTGTCTACGCTGCAGGTCCCTTGAGCAGTACGGCAGGCGTCTGCTGAACCAATGCAGGTTTTGCATGTCAGGGTCGCCGCTGGAGAAAAAACAAGAACAAGTGTTTCCTTCTTACTGTGGCGTAACAGTGTCCCCTCCCTTAGCCCCAATCTTCCCCCTCTGCTCCAAACAAGCCGTGGGGTTAACGGACCCAATTTCCTCAGCGACACTCAGCCATTACACACTTTCAGCCCCTGGGCCAGTGGTACCCAGAGGATCAGACTGGGGATGGGTGAAAGAGATGGGGCTCTTCACAAGCTCCGCCCACAGAATAAACTCTGCCCACCCCAGATGTGGCTCCCGTTGTGCAGGTATTCACAGTACTGGAGAGTCGCTCGCTTTGCAGCGTGTGTTGGCTGAGTCCACTACAGCCGCCCGGGGCTCCTTGTGGCCCTCACAAACTCCTCGCATGCCTCACCCATCCCCTTCCATTGCAGGGATGCCTGGCTAGCTCCCCGCCCCCCATCCTACCTTATGCCAGGGGCTCTGTGTGCCCCCATCCCCCATACCAGTGTCCCCCATTCTCCCCCCACCGTGCCACAGCTGCTGTGTACCCCCCATTCTTCCCCCCACCATCACCCGTCTTTCTGTCTGGGAGATCAGCTGCTCAGGGAGTAACATGTTAAGCTCCATGGGGACGCTGGGCTGGCTGGGTTGATGCGCTGGAAGGTGTCATTGTCACCACCAACCGACTCTGTGATCTACACACAATTACAGAGGGGGCTGAAAGTGTGGCTGGGTTGGCCAGACCCAATGGCTCTGTGTGTCTCTGATTTCCCTCTTCCAGTTCTCTCATTTTCCCCAAAATCAATAGGGTTCTGCCCAGTGATGCCTGATTATTGGAATTGGTCGGATGCAGGATTCAGACGTTAGCATGTTGCACAGAAGCAGAGAAGTTCCATTGAGGTGAGTGCAGCCAGGCTCTCTGGGCTGGCAGCCGGCCAGCGGAGGGGTCTGACAGAAAGGTTTGGGGTGCAGAAGCCAGCTGTCTTGCCCATAGCCACGTGGGGATTGATCCCCCTTGGGAAGGGTCTCTGATGGACAGGTGCCTCCGTTTTATAGCCTGTTTACATGGCCCCGAGCCTCTGGGACATAAAGATGGCTTAAGGTGAAGCCAACTTAGCACACAGCCCTCTGGATCAGCCCAGCCGTTCGCAGTCTGTGGGGGATGGGAAGGATGGAAATTGCCAGGAAAAAAATAGAACAAAAGGACGTTCATTGCCCCTTGTTCCCCAAATCCGCCCACCCCCACCCCCATCTTGAGAAGCTTTGCCAGGGTTTATTCCACTTTGGATTAGTTTAAATTCAACTCTCAGCCATTGGATCTCATTGTGTCTTTGTTTCCTAGGTTGGCGAGCCCTCTGCTACCGGAAATTGTAGGTGCGATTCCAGGTTACACTCAGGCCCTTAGCAGTGTCATTTACTCCTATATTTAGTCCCCTTTCTGCTGCCAAAGCAGTGCAGAGGGGCATTCGTGGAAATAAGAATTCAGGGCAGTATCCAGTAACGGTGTCCCTCAGGCCTGGTCTACACTAAACAGCTAGGGTGATATGGCTGTGGCGCTCAGGGTGGGGGGTGGGTGTGAAAATCCACACCCTGAGCACCACAGCTAGACCAGTCTAACCCCTGGAGTAGGTGCAGGTCGACGAGTGAATGCTTCCCTGGGCTCAACTACCATCGCTCGGGGAGGTGAGTTCCTAGAAGGATGGAAAACCCCGTCCATTGGGACAGGCGACACCTTCACTATGGGGCTCTGCCGGCCCAGATAGCCCACAGCAATGTGGCTAAGTGGCTACAGTAACCATAGTGTAGACAAGGCTCTGTACCCCACACAGAGCTAATCCCCCCTCCCTGCACATGCTGGATGTTCCCCTGACTGAGGATCTGTGGGGTATAAAGGGTCCAAGCCCAGGGGGGTTACATGGCCACAGCAGCGGATGACTCACCTTGTGCACTCGTAGCTAGGAGAGCAGGGAAAAGGCAGAGGATGAAGGAAACCATCCTGGTGCTGGGAGGCCCACGGGGCTGGGCTCGGAGCTGAATGGAGCTTCTCACGGCTGACACAGTGAACTCTGCCAGAGGGGAAGAGGAGAGAGTCAAGACCGAAATGAGGAAGGAAAGGGAATTCCAGCCGAGATTCAGGGCAGGGTGGAGCACCAGGCAACAGAGATGCACAAATAACAGATCTTTGGGTCACTGGCAGTTCTAATAGATTGGGGGGGGGGGGGGAATTGTTTTGAGTTGGCCCAATTTCTTGTCCAACTGAAAAAGCCAAACAGAAAATGGTTTTGTTTAATTTTCAAGCATTTAATATAATTTTAAAATTAGTTTAAAATAAAAATTGCTGTCAGTTTTGAAACAAAAGGACACTTTGAGTTGAAAAAAAAACAAAGCATTTAATTCTGGAAATGCCCAGACATAATGTTTCCTTTTTTTCAGGATACTTTGTCTAGTATTTCTTTTGTACTGAAGAAATGCAGCGAAATATTGATATGAGTCAGCAGTGTGCCCTTGTTGCCAAGAAGGCCAATGGCATATTGGGCTGTATTAGTAGGAGCATTGCCAGCAGATCGAGGGACGTGATCATTCCCGTCGATTCGGCATTGGTGAGGCCACATCTGGAGTATTGCATCAGAAGGGATGTGGACAAATTGGAAAGAGTCCAGCTGAGGGCAATGAAAATGATTAGGGGGCTGGAGCACATGACTTATGAGGAGAGGCTGAGGGAACTGGGCTTGTTTAGTCTGCGGAAGAGAAGAGTGAGGGGGGATTTGATAGCAGCCTTCAACTACCTGAAAGGGGGTTCCAAAGAGGATGGATCTAGACTGTTCTCAGTGGTAGCAGATGACAGAACAAGGAGTAATGGTCTCAAGTTGCAGTGGGGGAAGTCTAGGCTGGATATCAGGAAAAACTATTTCACTAGGAGGGTGGTGAAACACTGGAATGCGTTACCTAGGGAGGTGGTGGAGTCTCCTTCCTTGGAGGTTTTTAAGGCCCGGCTTGACAAAGCCCTGGCTGGGATGATTTAGCTGGGAATTGGTCCTGCTTTGAGCAGGGGGTTGGACTAGATGACCTCTTGAGGTCCCTTCCAACTCTGATATTCTATGATTCTATATTAGGAAACGCTATTTCACTAGGAGGGTGGTGAAGCACTGGAATGGGTTACCTAGGGAGGTGGTGGAATCTCCATCCTTAGAGGTTTTTAAGGCCCGGCTTGACAAAGCCCTGGCTGGGATGATTTGGTTGGTGTTGGTCCTTCTTTGAGCAGGGGGTTGGACTAGATGATCCTCTGAGGTCTCTTCCAACCTTGATCTTCTATGATTCTAGGAAATTGACACACAAAAAACACACATGGCAAAAAAGGGATTTTTATAAAGCAGAGACTGTTTAGTAAGCACATGGTAAAAAATATAACAGTTGGTTAATAAAGAAACAGTTAAAATATGAAATATAAGGGTAGGTTAAGAAAAGAGCATTTAAAAAGAGTGAAATAAAAGCGAAACATATAAAGAGAAGTTAAAAGAGAGAACAGGGCAAGAAAAGGGAAACGAAACCCCTTTGCAAAGGGCAAAAATAGACAGGCCGTGGCTGAGTCAGAGAGAGAGAGATCTTACCCTTGCAGCTGTTCCTGGGGAAGGAGGGAGCTCCCAAGACTCACAACCCCTCAGGTTAGTTATCTCTGCCTTTGGATCGGACCAATCAGATGCTGTTGTACACCTGCATCATAGAATACATTTTGCTGAACCAATCCTATAGTCCCAAGATTTGTATACAAGAGCCATCTCCCTCCCCGCCCCTCACTACCCCTCCCCTTTAACTGCCTTATTCGTATCTAAAAAAACAGACCCCCTCCCCCAAGCATCTTTCCTGCCATGTAGCCCTTTTACATAGGTGCTTTAATAAAGGTTAAATCCATAAGCCCGTAGTAACAAACAGTTTTTAAAAGTTTCCCCCTATGTTTTAGACTAACATCGGTCATCTTTTAGTGAGGACAATTTGAAGCAGTGTGCTTTTGCAGCAAAGCCACTGTTAGCAAAAACAGCCTGTGTGAGTCAATGGATCAGAGATAAGAAGGCTGCTTCTCCCCCCACTTTTTAACACATACAAGTGAAAGTTATATTAAGTTTTGTAAAGGAATAAACACTTAGAAGACAAACCTAAATGAAGACAGAGCCCTTTATTTAACATTTTACAGGTGTGTTTCAATTAAAAAGAAATGAGCATGCAGAAACACCCCAGAGTGAAAACCACTGTGGCTTTTTCTACATGTTAAAAACCGATACGACCAATTCGGCTAGCCAGTGCTCCATGCACTATAGTCTGCCTTCGCAAGGCTCTAGGGTCACCCCTTCAGTTTGCTTGTTTTTTTACAGAGACTTCTTTCCTAACTTTTTAAACTCTGTTAAAGTTTTAACCAATGGTGAGATTGCATCGAAAGACACTTTGTGAAAGTTATAACAAGTATTTTATTCCATTTACTGATTGTAAAAGACAAAAACCGTGGCTTTGTGACTGTATGAAGCCCAGAGATAGCCTGTCTGAAGAACACCCCTCGACTTTCCCCCCACACTTTTAACACTTGCCAAACATGCAGTGTTTCATTATATAACGGGTTTTTAACATTGAACATGAAAATACAGCATTGACCCAGATGTAACATAACATGACCGTTTTATAGGATATTCTGTATGCAGTGAGGCCTATTTGAAGCATCATGTTTGTTTTTCTAAAAGTTGAACATGAAAAATCAGTATTGACTGAGCTGTAACGAAACAAGGCCACACTTAGGGATGTTTTGTAGAAGTTTAGTGAACTAAAAAGGCTTAAGACACTAGCCTACCCTTTTAAAAATAGTGTTTTTAAAGTACCAAAACTGCAACTGGGTAAGAATATGAAAACTGGCAATTGAGGGGAGTTTACAGATGTGTTTTAATAAAAAAACAAAAGTAACAAAAAAATAAACAAGCTTGTTTTTTAAAGTTTGGATTTATACAAAAAACACAAGAAAAATTAGCTTATGTAAAAAAAGTTAGTTGTTTATTACCAGAGATGAGAAGTCTGCCCCCGCTCCCCCCGTGCGCACACACACACTTTCTTCTTTTTTAATGTTTTTTTTTAAATCTAAACTGAGGACAAACACATTTTTAAAAAAGCCACAGAGCTCAGGCCCTGGGGGTAAGAAAGCAGTCCTGAGTTTTAGGGGGAATGTTGATAACTCTTTTAGTGAAACAGTTTTGTAGGCAGCCATTCCGTGTTTGTTGCGTGTTAACACGGGCAAGCGTTTGTCATTCGGAAGCACTTCCCACTTTCTGAGGTATTATCTCCCCCATCCTACGACCTATCAGAAATATTAACAAAAACAACTTAAAGATACTTTGTAGCAGGACCTGCAAAGCAACAATTACACTTGTGTTGATCATTATCTTGTCTAAGCCCCTAGAGAATATTTTTCTGTTTTGTTTTTATAAAACACTTTTATGCAAAGAGTAACCCGAGATGCTGTACAGCATTAAATAACATGAACCGGTAGACAAGAAACCCGAGACATTGTTGAAATCAAAGGAATCATGAGTAAGTCCTAATGCAGAGGGCCTTGGGTGGGGGGAGGAATGAAAAGGTCCAGCCGAAGCGGGAGACGGTTTGATTTATGAGGGGTTCTGGGGCTGCTTTGCAATGGTCCAGATGCCCCAACAGCCTATATCCCTCGTGCACAAGCGCCAGGGCTTGGTGAGGTGGGTGGGCCTTTGTTAGAGGAACTGGCCGCTCATATACCTCTTGTTGTTTTTGACAAACGGTAACCGAACTGCAGGTATACTACGGGGGCAACCTACTTCCCTTTTGACAACCCGCACATTCCTTGAACTTCATAAAAACCACACTTCACACAGTTATTTTCAACTGGCATTTTATTTTACAACAACATTGTATTTCCCAAAACACGCTCTAACTTTTAGTGTTTTTTCTTAGCAAGATTTTGTCATTTGCTGACCGAAGAAGACGTTCAACATTTCGCATTAAACATGTATCTGTCGGTTTAATGATTTATTATTATTGATGATGTGTTTATGAACGCCATGGCAGAGCTGAATGTCCCATCTTCCATCACAGACAACGCGGCCAGCAGAGATCTTTGGGAATGCCTGCAGGCCTCGACCACCGACACCAGTGTGATCAAAAAACACCACTATCCCCTCCCCCGTTTTTTTTTTGCCTCTTAAAAGGCAAAAATTGGCTAAAAGACCCAAATGGCTCAGTGTCTAATGTTTTTCATGCTTTAAGAAAGTAGTTTTAGAAATGGTAATGTTTTGCTTTAAAAAACACTTCTATGCTTTTCCAAAAAAAAAAATAAAATATCTGTGTATACTTTCTCTGAATTGGTCATTGTAAAAAAAAAAAACTCGCCCTTCCCCGCTCCCTCACCTGGGGTGCTTTATTCAGAAACATGGCTCTGAAAGTCATTTCAAGAGACAGCGTCTGGGCTTGTTGAAACGCATTTTGAGTGAGCCTAGATTCACTTGAGATTTTACGAAATTCGTCACGGTAGTGAGGCGGTGTGGCTTCCCGCCGTCCCGGAGTGGGACGAGCCCATCTGGAGGCCAGAGTGGGCGGAGCTAGGGAGCTCTGAGCCCGCCCCTCAGAGGGTCAGGTGGTGACCCGAAAATATAAAGGCTCACCCCCAGAGCTCAGTAGGGCCCCAGCTGCCGGAGAGGCCAGACGTCTCCAGCCTAGCCCGCAACTGGGAAACCACCGCGACCCAAGGTGCAGGCCAGGACTGGCCAGGCCTGCCCTGCGCTCACTACCCAGAGGAGTTGCCAGGCCTGCCGCTCCCCCAGACACCTCAGCTCTGTGTAGCTGAAGAGCCGAGCTGCCCGAGCGCTACCGGCTTCACGGTTTGCCGGGCAGCCCCCAGACCTCCAGACCCTGCACCCCCGGCCAGGCGCTTCCCCTCCCGGGTCAGGGCGGGGCAATATGGTAGGGTTACCATATTTAAGGTTTTAAAAAAGAGGACACTCCACGGGGCCCTGCCCCCCCCCGACTCCGTATTGTCCCGTATTGACCCAGGGCCTGGGCTTACGGTGCTTATTCCGGTTACCGCAAGGGCCGCCCGGAAAGACTCCCGCGGCCGGACTAATTCCCCACACCTCAGCAGTGTGCAGTGAGCCGGTGTGGCTCCCCACCGCCCCAGAGAGGGTCGAGCCCCGGCCAGCACCTCTAAAATCACCCTCTGGTCACTTTGCTCTAAGTCGCTGAACACCATTTTAAAATCTGGTCAAAGATAAGCCCTTGCTATGGCGATGTAAGGAAAACACACAGTGATAGCTGCAGCCGACAGAGCAGGGGTCTTTACCCACCTCACAAACCCTCCGTTCTTGCCACCCAGCCCTGCTGCTCCATGTTGTCCGGGATTGTCTTTAGAAAACAGGCCGGCGGAAAATTGTGTGGCGAGGGTGTGGTGGCTGTAATTGAGCACCGATTCTATAAAGACCCTGTGACGGTAACAGTTGTTGCTTTTGCTTATAAGAACGGCCCTACTGGGTCTGTCGACAGTGGCCAATGGCAGGGGCCCCAGAGGGAATGAACAGAACAGGGAATCATCAAGTGATCCATCCCCTGTCGCCCATTCCCAGCTGCTGGCAAACAGAGGCTAGGGACACCAGCCCTGTCCATCCTGGCGAATAGCCACTGATGGACCTATCCTCCATGAATCTATCTAGCTCCCTTTTGAACCCCGTTATAGTATTGGCCTTCACAACACCCTCTGGCAGCCTCCCAGAGTGACATCCAACTGCCTGAAAATAGACTCCATGGGGTAATTCACCAGGCCCACCTCAGCCCCCCTGGTGAGTTCGGTTCCGTCTCCTTTCACAATCTCACAACAAAGCTACAGAGCGGGCTGTTTAATATAATCGATGCCATTCCCTGCTATAAAAACGTCCATGGGGCAGCCTCCGTAACGGCTGCTAGAGGCGACACCTCAACGTAGATGCTTTTCTCGATGCTGGTCTGCGTAGGGGCTATTTGGAACAAGTCTAGTCCGGATTTGGGGCACTCTTCAGACCCGCAGTAAACAGAAGCCATGTTGATTACAATTTCTCTCTTTTAGCAGGTGGAGGGCGTCTCCTCTTTCACCCAGGCTTCCTCTTGGACTTTCGCTTACGGCCGGCCCTGCGCATCAAAGCCCTTCTTTTAAAGGGTTTCGGGGGACCTGTGCATCACAAGTATGACACATTTCCCTCTCTCTTCCTCCTTTAATGTACGTCAGCCCCGATCCCTCCTGCACAGCTGGACTCCCCACCTTCTCCAGAACATCGCAGGAGACGTAGCCTACCATGTCGCTAGCTATGTTCTGAGCAGCAGTTTTTACGGGGGATTTAATAATCTCTAGCCCCCTCCTCAAAAGCAGTACAGCGTTTCGAAAGAGGCTACAGAATATTCCACCCACACCCGCCCCGTACATCACCGGGACCCCATGATATCCAGGAAGGACGTATCCAGCCTGGGCTTTATCATAGTTGCTGTAGATGGTGGGGTCCCCATAATTTATTAGGGTCACCATAGCAAAGTCTGTTCTGGTCTGTTTTTATTTTGGGGGGATTGCGTGGATGTGGTGTTTACTGACAGTCAGGTAATGCGGTTTATCATAGGGGATGGTGACAAACTGGTTGTTCCTTTCTTGGACGGGGACACAGTGTAACAGGGGAATGGAAAAGTCCCCCACAAACCTTTTTCAAAAGCTCTTCCGGTCGCCTTTTCTAAAAGGGGCAACAACCGGGTTTAAAACTGTCTCTGTAAACTGTTTTCCATACTGTGGCAGGGTGGACTAGGTCTGGAGGCCCCCGCTGGAGGCCTCGCTGTCCTGTATCACCCTGCCCCAGAATAGAGCAGCGAGAAGTCCTCCAGGCAGCCTAGAGTGGTTGCAAAGGAGCGGCCAATCAGAGGGGCTGATGAAGTGACCAATAAGGCGCCAGAAGAGCCAGATAAAAGGCAAGCCGCAGAGCAGAGCCTTCAGTGGCTGAGTGAGACTTGATGAGGGAGGACCGGGTGCCTGGCTGGCTGGACGAGCAGCAGGACCATGAAAAGCTCAGTGCGGGCAGACTGAGCCCAAGGGACTATGCCCAGGACCTGGCCAGACCTGAGGAGGGAACTGAGATGGGCCCTGCTGGTCTGGTTGCAGACTGAGCCCAGGGAGGGCTGCTGAAAAGGACACCCGCTGCGAGTACCGAGATGGACCCCGGCTGGGTGGCTGAAGAAGGCAGTGCCGCGGGGGAGAAGCATTTAAGCTGCAGCCCCATACCAGGGCCGTGATAAGAACTCGGGACTGTATACCCCGGAAGTGGGGACAGCGTGAGCGACTCGGCCGGAGACTGAGCTGCCGAAGACCAGCCGAGAGAACCAGCAGCCGGGGGGTGCTTGCAAGAGGCAGCTGCTACCCTAATGTAAGACTGAAAAAGAAAATCAGGTCACACCTAACCGAGAGAAAGGGGACCAGCCACGAGAGGTGGGTGCCGCCCCATGAAAGACTGTGATTGCAGGTATATCGGCCAGAGAAAAGAGGGTGCTCGCGAGAGGCTGACCCATTACACATACCTTCAGAGAATTTGAGGGCTTGACATCAGCGGGTCTGGTACGTAGAGTTCTGTGAACGCTCTGGCTGTCACTCTTTATAAACTCAGGGAACACGTCGAGGTAGCGAATGGTTTGGTGGGATGCAAAATATCTTCACAGCCGAGATTTTAAAGTTCTGTTAAATAGCTCCATGACCCCCGCTTTGACTTCATCATTAGTAGCAAAATGGGGAGCGTCATTAATGCCGCTTTAACAGTCTGCTCGAAGGTTTGTTTAAAAATTCTTTCCCCCGAACGGTTTGTCATTTTTGAGGCATGTGAGCTTTGCTGAAAATAGCCTTAAAGGCCGTGGATACTTCACTGCCCATCTTGTCTTTTAGGCCTAAAGCCCAGGCTTAATTAGACAGAATGTCTGTTGCTGTTAAGATGTACTTAAAATCACTCTCAAACTCCAGTGACTGGGGGGGTTCCAGCCTAGACCCACACACTACGCCTATTCTAATTGTACGTTTCCCTGATGGGATGCCCTAAGGGGGGCTGAAACACCCTTGGTAGAGGACAATGGGGGGAGTTCTTAGAGAGGTCACACAGACCCCTTTTGGGATGGTCACCCCACCCCAGAACCTGCCCTCATTGGTCAGATCTTCTCTCAGGGAGGTCTTATGGGCTGAAACTGACCCCACTTGGTAGAGGAGTTCTCAGAGGGGTCACATACCACCCCTTGCTTTGGTCATGTGTCCATCTTGACCCCTGAAGTAATAGCCCAGGGGGTGAGTCTTATGGTGACAAGTGGGTGGGGCCGGAGTAAGAAAAGGGCGGGTTCAATGTTTGTACTACTTATGGGGGGAGGGATAGCTCAGTGGTTTGAGCATTGGCCTGCTAAATCCAGGGTTATTAGTTCAATCCTTGAGGGGGCCACTTAGGAATCTGGGGCAAAAATCAGTACTTGGTCCTGCTTGTGAAGGCTGGACTCAATGACCTTTCAGGGTCCCTTCCAGCTCTATGAGATCTGTCCCCATATGTGTGGTTGGATGCTCATAGAGTTTGGGGTGTGTGTGTGTGTGTATTCCCTCTGTGTGCCGCCCTAGCCCTGTGCAGACAGCTGGCACAGCAGACCTCGAGCGAACTGCCCAATGGCCACAAGATCCGTTCAGAGACGAAGGCACCCAGCCAGGTTTATTGTTGACGAAGCACGGTATTAGTATCCCGCAGACTCTACCAGACCACGAATACAGGTATGCCCGTAACAATGGACCAGCTCAGTGAACGGTTGGACTTTCCGTTCCTCCCTAGGCTAGACAAAGATACTCCCTCTGAGATACATCCCCATGCCCCGATACAAAGAAGTTACATACTGTCCCTCTGACATAGTTACTGTCTCCTGATGTGGCTAGTTATTACTGATTACCTTGTACATGTTGGTTTGAGTAAAACATCTCTGTTACGTACTGTCATCCTGACCTTATCTTTTAGGAGGGGTCAGTGTGCCCCTGTTATCCATGGGGAATGGTTTTGTACCATCCTTGGTATCGGGATATTCTGGTATCATTTGATATCGGGATGTGTTTGCATGAGTGCTCTGTGCCTAGCACTTCTTAGCAATGTGTATTTCTGCAATACCAGCCCTGTTCTTGCCCAATTCTGTGAGCAGGTCCTGCCTCATACCAGGCCTCGGATTCTTCAAGGGCTTAGGTCTCAGGTTCTCTTCCTACTACAGCTAGCTATCCCCAAAGGCCTCTATCTATCTATATCTATCTAGCCTCTTCAGGGCAGGACTGTGTAAACATGTCTGTGCAGCGCCTGGCGCAACGGGTCCCTGAGCTCTAGGTACTACCCTGGTACATTTCTTTCTCTCTCACATGCCAAGGGACCTCAGATCCCTCTAGGCTAGGATAGCACTGAAACGCAGCCACCTCTGGGGTGGGGGTGACCCCCAGCCTGGGGAATGTCCCATGACAGCAGCGTTTAGGAAACAGGCCCTGAGTAGGGGCGGCCAGTTTCTACTGGGTTTATGGTGCTTTGTGCTATGGACTGGAGCAAAGGGGCTGGAGAATAACCAGGAATCTGGTTAATAATTGTTCTCTAAATTCAGCTTTCTTCTTTCTCTCTCTGTGAATTATCACTAATTCAGAAGAGTAGTGTGCAAGTTGACTGGAGAATGGTAATAGCATAATCTCTTGTTAGAACACTGTGAACCCTGCGACCTGATTAGTCATTTGGTATGTCGGGGGCACCTTTTTTTCTGTGTTGGCTCCCCCTGATGTTAGAACCTGACTATGCCACTGGGGAGGGGGGCTTCCTACACCTGCGCAGCTGGGGCTTGGGTGAATTTTGTGACACCCTGCCCCCCCCCCCCCCCCACAGCCACCACCCTGCAGTCCCCGCTCCTGCCCCACGCTGGGCAAGGGGCAGTGAGGCTATGGTGAGGGGCGGCAGCAGGGGAGGCCACACGTGATGGCAACCCCCCCCTGGTACCCACCATAGGGGGGGGCGAGTGAGCTTTCTGGACCTGAGAGAGGCCCTAGGAGCATGTGCAGTGACCGTGGTGCAGAGTGACTGTGCTGCGGGGGAAGAGGAGGGGTCCCTCCCCTGGAGCTTGCTTCTGCCAATGGGGGGTGAGTCCTCTCTGGCCCTAGCCTGGGGCAGCCTGTCTGCACCCCAAGTTCCTCATCCCCAGCCCTGCCCCACCCCAGAGCCTGTGCCCCCAGCACCCCAACCCTGAGCACCCTCCTGCACTGTGAACCCCTCATCCCCAGCCCCACCCCAGAGCCCTCACCTGAGGGGAAAAACACACAACTTAAAGGTGGTGGTCAGTTTGGAGTATCATTGTGTTTAGCACAATACTGGATTATTTTACACCCTTTAAAGCGTATTACTAGTCGTATACAGGTGTTACGAAATGGGAATGTTCTTAATGTTTTCTCTGAATACTGTGTGGGTGCCTCAGTTTCCCCTATGCATTTCTTAAGGATCTAGATGGTGGGATAAGGGGGTGTGATTGTTGTAGAGCCCGAGAGAGCCAGCATGATGCTGTCTGCACAGAGAATGGCCAACACCCTGTCTCCGGACAACTAATGGCCTGGGCCGCTCTCCTGCAAGGTGCCAACTGAAGGTGTTGGAGAACAAAGAGATCAGGTGGCCTGGAAAAGAGACAAAGGCAGAGGAGGGAGTGTTAGTGCCTGTGCGGACTTCCGGGAAGCGCACGGTGTGGAAGGGGATGCTGGGATGCTCTGGAACCACTCCATACAAAGCCAGTCAGGACTCTGGGGGAGCCTCCTCTCTCTGAGCATACTGTCTCCAGAGTAAGAAGCTTACACCTTCCTGGGTCTGACCTCGGAGCATTCAGCATGCCCTTCCACACCGTGCGCTTCCCGCAGCGAGTCCGCCCAGGCTGGGTCCTGGGGCAGCCAGAGGTCCCTGCACCCCAACTCTGCAGTCAGACGTGACTCTCAGCCAGCCGGGAAACCAGAAGGTTTATTAGACGACAGGCACACAGTCTAAAACAGAGCTTGTAGGTACAGAAAACAGGACCCCTCAGTCAGGTCCATCTTGGGGGGTGGGGAGCCCAGACCCAAGTTCTGGTCCTCTCCCTATTTCCTGAGCCAGCTCCAAACTGACACTCCCTCCTCTGGCCTTTGTGTCTCTTCCGGACAAGAAGGCCACCTGATCTTTGTCCCCAACACCTTCAGTTGGCACCTTGCAGGGGAAACTGAGGCACCCACACAGTATTCAGAGAAAACATTAAGAACATTCCCACTTCATCACAACAGGTGCAACAAAATATAATACTGTATATTGAAACAAGCAAGTGCTGCTTCTGACTTTCCACTTTTAATTGACCCTTGTAATCTTGTGGCACCGATGCGTTGTAGCTTCATTTTATCCCAGCAACAAAGTCTTGATTTGTAGGACCACTAATAATCAACAGTGGATTTTTCTGATCGTGATATTGTGCAATAAAGCGAAACATTGCACTTAAATGCTTACGGCTTCCAGTCCACGTTTACACTATTCAATAAAATATATATATCGGCTTACAGGGCGGGAGCGGGGGGGGCACCACCATTTTGGGCACCACCAAAAATGATACAAACCTGCCACCTATGACCCTGGGAGATTAAATATCCTCCGAGGGGGGCCCGGTTGCTTTAACAGAGACAATGTTGGAAATCAGCAACTGCACTGCGACTCCCACTCACTCTCTGCCTCTGGCAGCCCAGCTAGGCTGTGCCCAAGGACTCTGTCCCCAGAGGTCCCTCCCCCATTCCCAACAGCTGCCCCGCTCTGGCCCTGCAGCCTTTTCTCGCCCCAAAGAGGAAACAGGGAGGACGTGTCAACCCTTTGGAGTATATCCACACTGCACCTGGGAAGGGTCCGGCCCAGCTCGGGGAAAGGGACCCGCGCTAGCTATGCTTGAGCTGTGGATAGCAGTGTGGCCACGTGCATGGGGAGATGTTCCCTGTGTGGAGCCCCGCTGTGCCTCAGTTTCCCAGGTCCCACCAAGCTGTTGCACAGACCAAGTCATGAATATTTGTGATGCCCTCAGATCCCGGGGCGAGAACTCCACAGAGAGGCGCAGGAGGTGTCATTAATCATTCAGGGCAGCGCGGGCTAGGAACGGCGGGTGGGAAATACGGCTGTGGTAATGCCCCAACGAGAAGGAAAAGACGTATTGACCGTGGCAGGGCTGCGGTGGGGAACGCACAGTGTGTGATCGTGGAATCAAAGGCTGCAGCACAATGCAGACGCGCCGGGGATTGGATTAAGGTTGTACTGGGGTAAGGCCGACAACCCCAGCTTAGTGCATGAGCCGAAAGCCAACTGGCTGCTAGCGAAGGCTGTAGAGCAGATCCATTGATCTCCGACCTTGACTACACTCGGGACTTCACAGCGCGTGTAGTCGCGCCGCCGGCGCTGCGAGAGCTCTCTGTACTCCACCTCTCCGAGGGGAGGGGCGCGCGGCGCCGCGAGAGCTCTCTGTGCTCCACCTCTCCGAGGGGAGGTGCGCGCGGCGCCGCGAGAGCTCTCTGTGCTCCACCTCTCCGAGGGGAGGGGCGCGCGGCGCCGCGAGAGCTCTCTGTGCTCCACCTCTCCGAGGGGAGGGGCGCGCGGCGCCGCGAGAGCTCTCTGTGCTCCACCTCTCCGAGGGGAGCGGCGCGCGGCGCCGCGAGAGCTCTCTGTGCTCCACCTCTCCGAGGGGAGCGGCGCGCGGCGCCGCGAGAGCTCTCTGTGCTCCACCTCTCCGAGGGGAGCGGCGCGCGGCGCCGCGAGAGCTCTCTGTGCTCCACCTCTCCGAGGGGAGCGGCGCGCGGCGCCGCGAGAGTTCTCTGTGCTCCGCCTCTCCGAGGGGAGGGGCGCGCGGCGCCGCGAGAGCTCTCTGTGCTCCTCCTCTCCGAGGGGAGGGGCGCGCGGCGCCGCGAGAGCTCTCTGTGCTCCGCCTCTCCGAGGGGAGGGGCGCGCGGCGCCGCGAGAGCTCTCTGTGCTCCGCCTCTCCGAGGGGAGGGGCGCGCGGCGCCGCGAGAGCTCTCTGTGCTCCGCCTCTCCGAGGGGAGGGGCGCGCGGCGCCGCGAGAGCTCTCTGTGCTCCGCCTCTCCGAGGGGAGGGGCGCGCGGCGCCGCGAGAGCCCTCTGTGCTCCGCCTCTCCGAGGGGAGGAGCGCGCGGCGCCGCGAGAGCCCTCTGTGCTCCGCCTCTCCGAGGGGAGGGGCGCGCGGCGCCGCGAGAGCCCTCTGTGCTCCGCCTCTCCGAGGGGAGGAGCGCGCGGCGCCGCGAGAGCCCTCTGTGCTCCGCCTCTCCGAGGGGAGGGGCGCGCGGCGCCGCGAGAGCTCTCTGTGCTCCGCCTCTCCGAGGGGAGGGGCGCGCGGCGCCGCGAGAGCTCTCTGTGCTCCGCCTCTCCGAGGGGAGGGGCGCGCGGCGCCGCGAGAGCTCTCTGTGCTCCGCCTCTCCGAGGGGAGGGGCGCGCGGCGCCGCGAGAGCTCTCTGTGCTCCGCCTCTCCGAGGGGAGGGGCGCGCGGCGCCGCGAGAGCTCTCTGTGCTCCGCCTCTCCGAGGGGAGGGGCGCGCGGCGCCGCGAGAGCTCTCTGTGCTCCGCCTCTCCGAGGGGAGGGGCGCGCGGCGCCGCGAGAGCTCTCTGTGCTCCGCCTCTCCGAGGGGAGGGGCGCGCGGCGCCGCGAGAGCTCTCTGTGCTCCGCCTCTCCGAGGGGAGGGGCGCGCGGCGCCGCGAGAGCTCTCTGTGCTCCGCCTCTCCGAGGGGAGGGGCGCGCGGCGCCGCGAGAGCTCTCTGTGCTCCGCCTCTCCGAGGGGAGGGGCGCGCGGCGCCGCGAGAGCTCTCTGTGCTCCGCCTCTCCGAGGGGAGGGGCGCGCGGCGCCGCGAGAGCTCTCTGTGCTCCGCCTCTCCGAGGGGAGCGGCGCGCGGCGCCGCGAGAGCTCTCTGTGCTCCGCCTCTCCGAGGGGAGGGGCGCGCGGCGCCGCGAGAGCTCTCTGTGCTCCACCTCTCCGAGGGGAGGGGCGCGCGGCGCCGCGAGAGCTCTCTGTGCTCCACCTCTCCGAGGGGAGGGGCGCGCGGCGCCGCGAGAGCTCTCTGTGCTCCACCTCTCCGAGGGGAGGGGCGCGCGGCGCCGCGAGAGCTCTCTGTGCTCCACCTCTCCGAGGGGAGGGGCGCGCGGCGCCGCGAGAGCTCTCTGTGCTCCACCTCTCCGAGGGGAGGGGCGCGCGGCGCCGCGAGAGCTCTCTGTGCTCCACCTCTCCGAGGGGAGCGGCGTGCGGCGCCGCGAGAGCTCTCTGTGCCCCACCTCTCCGAGGGGAGGAGCGTGCGGCGCCGCGAGAGCCCTCTGTGCTCCACCTCTCCGAGGGGAGGGGCGTGCAGCGCTGCAGGCTCTGATTAGTGGCGCTTTATAGCGCTGCACTCGCTGCTCTGGGGGAGGCGTTTTCACACCCCTGAGCGTAGCACGTTGCATTGCTGTACAGCGCCAGTGTAGCCAAGGCCTACGTGGTCTCAGTGCGACTAGATGGGACAGAACCCCACACCCAGGAGGTGTGTGAGTCCAGCACCATGTGTTCTGGCATGTCCTAACTTCCCAGTACTTCTGTGTGCCCCCCCCCCCCCCCCCACACACACACACACACGCAAATTCTTCTGTGGCTAATACATCTGACAGCGCCCCAGTCTCATGCGGTCAGGCTCAGCAACGGGCAACCCGAACACAACACCACACCGGGGGCTTTTATTTCGTATCCTGATTTATTCGGTGAATTTGCTAATGCACAGAGAGATTCCAGCCAGCCGCGAGGTACCGGGACAGACGCACACCCATACGCTGGGCAGACCCTTGGCTATGCAGCAGCCCCTTTGCATCGCCCCAGCAGCACGGAGAGGGGTAGCTGGGACTTCAGGCCTTTATTCACAGGCACCAGGTGCTGCGTGGGCCGTGCCGGGCGGGGTCAGGAGAGCAGCTTCACCAGCAGCAGCCCAGTCAGGCCAGGCAGGTAGAGGGCAAAGGAGAATTTCCCCAGAGCCGGGCTGGCCCCACTGCGGGTTGTTGTGGGGAGGGTGATATTTATAGGGGTAGAGGTGGTGGTGGTATTAGCGGGGGTGGCGGTTGTGGAAGGGGGGTTGATGGGGATTTTCTCCGCCGGAACAGAGGTCCCCCATAAAAAGACGTATTTGTAGGCTGCGGAAATCAGGCTGGTTGCACGTTTAATCTCTTTTGTGGATGCAGTAGCGCAGCCTTTTCCAACAAATGGTGAAATAGCTGAATCTGAGGGAGGAAATCAGCCTGTTATTCGGCGGGGGCAGCTCTGGTTCCTTCTCTGCCCCCAGAACCTCTGTCTCCATCATCCAGCGGTTCCCACCTCTGCCTCCCGTTCCCACCCGCCCGGTGCTCTCCCTGCTCTCGCTGTAACCGGCCACGGCAGGGCGGGTGTCTGGTCCCCTCTCATCTCCCCCCGCCCCTTTCTGCAGCTCCACAAGACACTGAAGCTGGAGTTTGGAACCAGCTGATCGCCGGGGGCGGCTCCTTCCCCAGCGCCCGGCCCCCCCGGGGAACACGCCCGGCTCTCACCGTCCCCGGCAGCCCCAACCGCTCGGTTCAGTTATTGTATAAACACCCCAAAGCGCTGGGAGTCCTGGACACACACTGAGAACAGGAGCATCCGCACTGAGCAATAGCTTAGCTCCACCTTAAACATACAGGGAGTGGAGTCTAGTGGTTAGAGCAGTGGGGCTGGGAGCCAAGACTCCTGGGTTCTCTCCCAGCTCCGCATCATCGACATAACAACCCTTCCTATGGCAAGAGACACGTTGTCATAACTCCAGGAGCAGGGCAGCATCACTGAGATGGGGGAACTGGTGAGGAAGGGAAAACTTCCAAATTCCTCTCTCCTTCTCCCTGGCCAAAACCCCCCCTTGCTGCCCCCACCCGCCCAAGGGCCCAGCACAGACTAGTTTTCACCAGTCTCGGGGGAGTTCCTGGGTTGTGAGATTCCCGGGGTAGCTCCGGTACTGCGGCCAGCTTGCAACATTTACCGTTCATTAGGTACCCAGTGAAATCCATGCAATAGGTCTCGTCCCCGGTACAAGGGGTGACTGAGGTGTTGCAAAGAGCAAAGTTCAGAGCGAAGCAGGTTGGGCACTGCAGCCCGTTCTTGGTGGTGCTCCCCGTGGGCACTGAGAACCGACAGGGGGGCAGAGAGAGAGAGAGAGAGACGGTCACAGGGTGGGTTAAACCTCATTCAACCTGTGGGATGTGCCCACTGCCGTGCATTGCCCGAGCACATGAAGGCCCCACCCCCCACCCGACGGCATTTCTCCGTCTGTCTGTGACACAACTATCTGAACGCCGCATCTGATCAGTTCCAGACCCCGGCGAGTTTGATGTTGGACCCCGACAGGTTCAGGGTGGTTTAGATTTGAGCCTATCCCGGCTGCTACCCCCCCTCTCGCATGCAGCCCTCGCCCGTCTGGTTTCACATGGACCCCGACTCGAGTAAATGGACGTTGGGGGCAGTAAGGGGAGAAATGGGAACAAATACAGTTGTGCCAGGGGCTTGTCCACATGAACCATTCGACTGTAGCAAGGGGCGGGGGAATCTAAGGATCCGCTGGGGTGTGAATGGACCCTGCACCAGCCTGCCATGGCCTAGCTGTCCACATGCCCCCTGCAGATGCACGTGAACCGTTCATTACTGTGATTTATGCTAGTCCAATTTCAGGGTGCTCTAACGAGCTGTTCACGTGCATCAGCAGGGGGCACGTGGAGAGCTAGAGTCACACCCCAGCTCAGCTCTGTCTAACTGTTCCTGTGGACAAGCCATGAAACAGGGACGGTAAAAACAGACCCATAACTTACCTCCAAGTACCGCCGAGTTACAGTTATCTGTGCCGTTGCATTGTGTGGTGTTGATCCTGAAATACTTGCCATTCCCAACAGTGAAAGAGATGGGGACTTTGATGTCACTTTTATAGTTACTTAGACATTCTTTGTAGAAGAACGGCATCCTTGTCCCATCTTTGTTAAGAAAACCAAAATAGAAAATGAGAGACTCAGAGGGAAATCTCAAGTAACAGCAGTGAGGTTATTTTACCTCCATGATTGGCCCTGGGGCAACAGTTGCTGGGATCCGGTGTCCAGTTTGGGGCCCACAATTCAAGAAGTTAAAGAGGAACCCGGGTATAAACTCCACCCCAAATTGCATCAGCTAGCCTGAGGTTAAAGGGTTTTGTGGGTGAATAGTAGGGGGAGGTGCGGGGGTTAGGGCTAAACCTCGGGTCACAGCCCATGTTAACTCTGCAGTGAAGCCGTACCCTGAGTGGGTGGAAGTTTGAATAAATGCATGTGTGACTGTGCTGGGAAAATTTCCTGAGTGTGATCAGAGAGAGAGAGAGAGAGAGAGAGAGAGAGAGATGGGTGTCTGGAGATTAGATAGATAAAGACAGACCACGTTAAAGCCGATGCTGTGCTTTGCATCCTTCTTACAGGGTAAATGGAAGGAGCCCTTAACTCTCTGTAATTCAATGGAAGGATGAACAAAACCGGGTCTGTAACTCAGATTTTCATTTAAAAAGGACAAATGTTGAGACGTTAAGGGAACCAGTGAAATCCGCCGGCCTGAAGACCTCCGGGAGTTGAATGCGGAGAGGGTTTGGAATCTCTTTAAGTCAAGTGGGCAAAAACTACCTTGAATTTGCATCCCAAGCAAGGGGAATAATTTGTAAGGCAGGGCTCCAGCCCTGAGCAGGAGAATAACGGCTTCGGACAGGACCCTGGGAGCAAGCCGACAGTCTACAAGGGATCTCAGCGCCAATCTCCTGGTTTTAACACATTTCAGAACATGCATTTCCACCCAAAGCAGCTTCGCTTGTGGAAGCGCAGCCGTCCATTGTGGAGATGAAAACTTAGTGGAATCCTGGCCCCACTAAAGTGAATGGGAGACTTGCAATTTGGGGCGAGGATTTTGAACCGCCATGTCTTCCAGTCGCTACGTAAGACACCGTAACGTTGCCTGAATAAAGGAAGCGTCGAGCACAGACTGAGTGTTCTGTGCCGGGTGAATGTGCTTTGTTGATGGACTGTTTGGAATTGGCCTTAGCGATGAGGATGGTGACAGACTGCAGGGTAGGATGTGCTTGGGTTGACGGCAATGTCACCTACCCAGTGTAATATCTTCTGCCACGGAGAGGCAGCCACCAGTAGCCTTGTTGTCTTGGCAGGTTCCTGGAGCAAAATTGCAGGTCTCCGTTTGGCCAAAGCACGTGTTACATGTCAGGGTCTGACCTGGAGAAAGAAGAACAAGTGTTTCCTTCTTACTGGGGTGTGACAGTGTCACCTCTGACATGTCTTCATAAGAACGGTCAGACTGGGTCAGACCAAAGGTCCATCTAGCCCAGTATCCTGTCTACTGACAGTGGCCAATGCCAGGTGTCCCAGAGGGAATGAACAGAACAGGTAATCAAGTGATCCATCCCCTGTCATCCATTCCCAACTCCTGGCAAACAGAGCTGAGACACCATCCCTGCCTGTCCTGGCTATTACCCATTGATGGACCTATCCTCCATGAACTTATCTAGTTCTTTTTTGAACCCTGTTATAGTCTTGTCCTGTACAACGTCCTCTGGCAAAGAGTTCCACAGGTTGACTACGCGTTGTGTGAAGAAATACTTCCTTTGTTTGTTTTAAACCTGCTGCCTATTAATTTAATTTGGTGACCCCCTAGTTCTTGTGTTATGAGAAGGAGTCAATAACACTTCCTTATTTACTTTCTCCACACCACTCATGATTTTATAGACCACTATCATATCATAGAATCATAGAAGATTAGTGTTGGAAGAGACCTCAGGAGGTCATCTAGTCCAACCCCCTTCTCAAAGCAGAACCAACACCAACTAAACTTTGTCAAGCCGGGCCTTAAAAACCTCTAAGGAAGGAGATTCCACCACCTCCCTAAGTAACCCATTCCAGTGCTTTACCACCCTCCTAGTGAAATAGTGTTTCCTAATATCCAACCTAAACCTCCCCCACTGCAACTTGAGACCATTGCTCCTTGTTCTGTCATCTGGTACCACTGAGAACAGCCGAGCTCCATCCTCTATGGAACCCCCCTTCAGATAGTTGAAAGCAGCTATCAAATCCCCTCCTCGTTCTTCTCTTCTGCAGACTAAACCATCCCAGTTCCCTCGGCCTCTCCTCGTAAATCATGTGTCCCAGCCACCTGATCATTTTCGTTGCCCTCCTCTGGACTCTCTCCAATTTGTCCACATCCCTTCTGTAGTGGGGGGCCCCAAACTGGATGTAATACTCCAGATATGGATTCACCAGTGCCGAATCAACGGGACTAATCACTTCCCTCTATCTGCTAGCAATTCTCCTACTAATAGAGCCCAATATGCCATTATCCCCACTTAGTCATCTTTTTTCCAAGCTGAAAATTCTGTCTTATTATTCTTTCCTCATACGGAACCTGTCCTATACCCCTAATCATTTTTGTAGCCCTTTTCTGTACCTTTTCCAATTCCAATATACCTTTTTTGAGATGGGGCGATGCAGTATTCAAGATGTGGGCATAGCATGGATTTATACTGAGGCAATATGATATTTTCTGTCTCATTATCTATCCCTTTCCTGATGATTCCCAACATTCTGTTTGCTTTTTTAATTGCCGCTGCACATCGAGTGGATGTTTTCAGAGAACTATCCACAGTGACTCCAAGATCTCTTTCTTGAGTGGTAACAGCTAATTTAGACCCCATCGTTTTATATGTAGAGTTGGGATTATGTTTTCCAATGTGCATTACTTTGCATTTATCAACACTGAATTTCATCTGCCATTTTGATACCCAGTCACCCAGTTTTGAGAGATCCTTTTGTAGCTCTTCGCAGTCTGATTTAGACTTAAGTATCATGAGTAATTTTGTATGATCTACAAATTTTGCCACTTCATTGTTTACCCCTTTTTCCAGATCGTTTATGAATATGTTGAATAGGACTGGGCCCAGTACAGACCCCTGGGGGACACCACTATTTACCTCTCTCCATTCTGAAAACTGACCATTTATACCTACCCTTTGTTTCCTATCTTTTAACCAGTTACCGACCCATGAGAGAACCTTCCCTCTTATCCCATGACAGCTCACTTTGCTTAAGGGCCTTTGGGGAGAGACCTTGTCAAAGGCTTTCTGAAAATCTAAATACACTCTATCCACTGGATCCCCCATGTCCACGTGCTTGTTGACCCCCCTCAAAGAATTTTAGTAGATGGGCGAGGCGTGATTTCCCTTTACAAAAAAACATGTTGACTCTTCCCCAACAAATCATGCTCATCTATGTGTCTGACCATTCTGTTCATTATTATTGTTTCAACCAGTTTGCCAGATACTGAAGTCAGGCTTACTGGCCTGTAATTACCGGGATCACCTCTTGAGTCTTTTTTAAAAATTGTATCAGAGGGGTAACCATGTTAGTCTGAATCTGTAAAAAGCAACAGAGGGTCCTGTGGCACCTTTAAGACTAACAGAAGTATTGGGAGCATAAGCTTTCGTGGGTAAGAACATCACTTCTTCTTCTTGCATCTGAAGAAGTGAGGTTCTTACCCACGAAAACTTATGCTCCAATACTTCTGTTAGTCTTAAAGGTGCCACAGGACCCTCTGTTGCTTTTTAAAAATTGGCGTCACATTAGCGATCCTCCTGTCATCTGGTACAGAACCTGATTTAAATGATAGGTTACAGATGACAGTTAGTAGCATATCCGCAATTTGACATTTGAGTTCCTTCAGACCTCTTGGGTGAATCCCATCTGGTCCTGGTGACTTATTACTGTTTAGTTTTTCAATTTGTTCCAAAACCTCCTCTAATGACACCTCAATCTGGGACAGTTCGTGAGATTTGTTACCTGAAAAGAATGGCTCAGGTTTGGGAATCTCCCTCACATCCTGAGCTGTGAAGACCAATGCAAAGAATTCATTGAGTTTCTCTGCAATGGCCTTATCGTCCTTGACTGCTCCTTTAGCATCTCGATCACCCAGTGGCCCCACTGGTTGTTTAGCAGCTTCCTGCTTCTGCTGTTACTTTTGGAGTCTGTGGCTAGCTGTTCTTCAAATTCTTTTTTGGCCTTACTAATTATATTTTTACATTTCACTTGCCAGAGTTTATGCTCCTTTCTATTTCCTCAGTAGGATTTAACTTCCACTTTCTAAAGGATGCCTTTTGCCTCTCGCGGCTTCTTTTAGCCACGGTGGCTCTATTTTTGGTTCTCTTACTATGTTTTTTAATTTGTATTAAAATTTAAGTTGAGTCTCTGTTGTGGTGTCCCTAAAAAGTTCCCACGCAGCTTGCAGAGATTTCATGTTTGGCGCTGGACCTTTTCATTTCTGTTTAACTAACTTCCTCGTTTCTGAGTAGTTCCCCTTTCTGAAATTAAATGCTACAGTGTTGGGCCGCTGTAGTGTTTCCCCCGCCACAGAGATGTTAAATTTAATTATATTATGGTCACTATTACCGTACGGTCCACTTAGGACTAAATCAAGAATTGCCTCTTCTCTGGTGGGTTCCAGGACCAGCTGCTCCAAGACCAGTCATTTAAGGTGTCAAACTTTATCTCTGCATCCCGTCCTGAGGTGATATGTACCCAGTCATTATGGGGATAGTTGAAATCCCCCATTATAATTCAGTTTTTTATTTTTATAGCCTCTCTAATCTCCCTGAGCATTTCACAGTCACTATCACCATCCTGGCCAGGTGGTCAGTTATATATCCATACTGCTATATTCTTATTATCCGAGCATGGAATTACAATGCATGGAGATTCTACGGGACAGTTTGGTTCATTTAAGATTTTTACTTCATTTGACTCTACGCTGCCTCTCACATATAGTGCCCCTCCCACACCAGCACCATCTTCTCCAAACGAGCCGAGGGGTTAACAGATTTCCTCCTGGACACTCAGCAATTGCACAATTTCAGACTCTGGGCAGTGGTACCCGGTGGGGACTAATTGGGGACGGGTCAAAGGGACGGTGCTTTCCCCAAGCTTCACCCATAAAATAAGCTCCGCCCACCCCCACCCACCCCAGATGTGGCTCCGGTTGTGCAGGTATTCACAGTACTGGAGAGTCGCTCGCTTTGCAGCCTGCATTGGCTGAGTCCATTGCACGGCCCGGGGCTCGTTGCAGCCCCCCATTATCCTCACAAACTCCTTGCGCGTCCCTCCCACCCTGCTGAATTTCAGGGATGCCATGTAGCCCCCCCCCACCTCATGCCAGGGGCTCTGTGTGCCCCCCATTCCCTATTCCCCCCCCCATACCAGGGTCCCTGATTCACTCCAATGCCAGGGGCTCTGTCTTCCCCCCCCCCATTTCCCCTCCTGCGTACCAGGGTCTCCCCCTTCTCCCCCCATGCCAGGGGCACTGTGTGTCGCCCATTCCCCCCCTCCCCCCACCATCATCCTTGTTTCTATCTGGGAGATCAGCCACTCAGGGCGTAACATGTTACGCTCCACGGGGACGCTGGGCTGGGCGGGGTTGATGGGCTGGAAGGTGTCAATGGCACCACCAACTGGCTCTTCGACATACACAATCACAGAGATGGTTGAAAGTGTGGCTGGACTGGCCCGACGCCAATGGCTCTGTGTGTCCCCGATTTCCCTCTTTCCACTTTCTGATTTCCCCCCAAATCAATAGGGTTCTGCCCAGTGATGTCTAGAACATCCCCATAAGTTCTGGAGTTAATGGAACGCAGCATTCAAAAGTTATTTGGTTGCATGGACATGCTGGGGACCTCTTCGGGACATGTAAGTGAACAATCTCTGCCCTTCAGTCCTTCTGTACAGCGCCCTGCACACAAGCTGTGTAAGTGCAGCAGCTTCACAACTTTTCTTTTAGAGAATCTAAGCTTTTCAGGCTCTGATGCTGATCTAGTCTGAGCTCCTGCCTCGTCCAAGCCAGAGAACCTGGCCCAGCCATTCTGCCATCCAGCCCATATCTGATGGTCGAGCTACAGCCGATATTTTAGAAGGGCGTCCAATCTCCACAGACAGTGTCCAAGGGATGGAGAAGCTGCCCTGCATCTTGAGAAGCTGCTGACAGAATTAATTCCACCTTGGATTGGTCTAAATTCAACTCCCAGCCATGAGACCTCATTCTGCCTCTGTTTGCTCGGTTGGAGAGCCTGGTGCGATCAGAAATTTTAGGCCTTATTCCAGGTTATCCTCAATCCCCATAGTGTAATTTACTCCTATATTTAGTCCCTTTTATTTTGCAAAAGCAGTGCCGAGGGGCTTTAATAGATGTAAGAATTCAGGGCAGTGTCCAGTAATGGTGTCCATCAGGCCTGGTCTACACTATACAATTAAGTTGATATAACTGCGGCGCCTGGGAGGAAGGGGAACCACACCGTGAGTTCAACCCAACCCCTGGAGTAGACGCAGCTGGGCTGATGGGTGAATGCTTCCCTCGGCCTGGCTACTGGCTCAGGGAGGGGAGTTCCTAGAACGATGGAAAAGCCCCATCCATTGGGACAGGCGACGCCTTCACTCCGGGGCTCTGCCGGCCCAGCTCCAGCGCTCTGGCTAAGTGGCTACAGTAGTTGTAGTGTAGATTGTGCCTTATACAATACACAGAACTAATCCCGCCCCCACCCCCGGCACATGCTGGATGTTCCCCTGACTGGGGATCTGTGGGGTATAAAGGATCCAAGTCCAGGGGGGGTTACATGGCCACAGCAGCGGATGACTCACCTTGTGCACTCGTTGTAGCTAGGAGAGCAGGGAGAAGGCAGAGGATGAAGGAAACCATCATGGTGCTGGGAGGCGCACGGGGCTGGGCTCGGAGCTGAACGGAGCTTCTCACGGCTGACACAGCGAGCTCTGCCAGGGGGGAGGAGGAGAGAGTCAAGACCGAAATGAGGAGGGAAAGGGAATTCCAGCCAAGATTTGGGGCAGGGTTGAGCACCAGGCCACAGCACTGCACAAATAACAGATCTTTGGTTCACTGGCAGTTCTAAAAGATCGGGGAGCGGGACGGGGATTGTTTTGAGTTGGCCCAATTTCTTGTCCAACTGAAAAGCCGAACAAAAATGATTTTGGTTCATTTTCAAGCATTTAGAAAGATTTTAACATTGGCTTAAATAGAAATGTTGCCAACATTTTTTAAATGAAAAGACATTTTGAGTTGAAAAAAAATCAGCATGTCTAATTCTGGAAATACCCAGACCAAACGTTTCCATTTTGTCAAGATTTTTTTTTTCTAGGATATTTTTTTCAGCTGAAACAGGGCGGCGAAATTGACACAAATTTGCAAAATGTTTCAGTCTCCCTGAACCTGCATTTTTCACTGGAGAAACATTTTGGTCGAAAAATTTCTCCCAATGCTCTCACGCCACAGACATGCCCAGAGATAACAGAGTGGGAGTTCTGGGGCAGAATCCCACTCCCACCTGCTCCTGAACTGTTCCTTGCATTTTTATTTCACTCCCATCCGCAAAGACCTTAGATCCTGCAAATCCCACAGAGTCCCTCGGGCTACTTTTAAACGAAACAGTCTGGTTAATATATTATACATATAAATGGAAGACAGACATAATTCTTACCATTAAAAGCATGAAACAAATCTTACTTAAACCATGTAAAAAGTAGTTTAGCTGCAGTTATAGCAGACACCGAATCTCTTTCTATCCTCTGGTTAAATTTAAGGGTAAAAACCAACTTGCTTTATATTGCTGAAACTCTATTGATGACAAGCTGCTGCCCTGTGTTTTCCCACATATTACCGCACTCTGCTTTCTTTGCCCACCCAGTCCTGCCCGCAACAAAGTACTTTTACCCGCTCTTTTACCCGTACTTTTATTATGGCAGGAGGTCCTGCGGGTCCCGTGGGATCCCAGTCCCGCTGCAGGGCTCTAGGCTGGCCCAGGTTTCCACTCTCTCGTCTGTATTGGCTCCAGGTCTGCACCGTCCCTTCTGACATGGGGCGACCGGCGCTGCCTGTGGGGCGCCAGGGTCAGAGCGTCCTGCTGGTCTGCAGAGGGGCACTACAGTGTTTTCCACATTATCTCCACCCCCTTGGGCAGCCCAACGGCTTCTTCGCTTCTCTCTTCTGCAGCTGCACAGCGAGCTGAGGTGTCCATTGATCTTCCTACGGGGACGCTCTGGTCCCTTCCCTGGATCAGCCCGGTTCAGTTAGAACCTGTCAGGTCTAGGCGTGCTACAAACCTCCGACCTCCCCATGTGCGTTACTTTGCATGGATCAAAACAACTTCATCTGCCATCGTGTTGCCCATCGACCCAGCTCCGTTAGATCTCTCTGAAGTTCCCGACGAACCTCAGTAAGTTGCCTCCTCTGCAGATTTCACCACCTCCTCGCTCACCCCCCTTGCAGATCATTTGAGTAACTTGAACGCTGGATCTAGGATAGAGTTTGGAGGCCTCCACTTTTAAGCTTTTGCCATCACACAAAATTCCCATGAATTCCCGCTCTGTTTTCTAGAGACAGAAGGTGTGGGAACAGATGAGCTTCCGAGTGACACAGAGCTCTTCTGCGGGTCAGCGGAGCTCGAGAGCTTGTGTCTCTCCCTAGCAGAAGCTGGTCCAATAAAAGCTATTCCCTCACCTACCTTGTCTCTCTAATATCCTGGGACCCACACAGCTACAACAAGGCTGCAGACTCCTCTGTTCTCTGGCTGTTGTCCTGTTTCTGCTCCATGACACTCCCTTGCCTCCCGCCCCAGGGCTGTTTCGATTCCCTACTGCCCTACGGCGAGTTTGCTGAAGGCTTTTTGAAAGTCCAAATCAAGTACGTCGACTGGTTCTTCTCTGCTCCCTAAACCTGGGATGTTCAAAGCAGCTGAAGAGAGTGCGAGGCCCGACTCCCATGGAGTTTCAGCTGATGCTGGCCCCCGCGCTGCTGGTTTTGCCTTTGAAAATCTCCCTATTTCGTTCACACCCCATTCCATGAGTGGGGCGTCTTTTCCTTTGCACAAACGGAGCCTCTTATCCCTGCTCTGTCATCATCATGGGGTTTCACCATTCACAATATAGCTCCAGCCTTTACGCATTTCGCAGCAGATCGTGGAAGATTGCAAAGGATAATATAACACGGCATTAAAAACTCTTACCTTCAGCCACACAATGGTTCCGTTCACCGCCAAGTTCTCTGTAAATTGAAGAGATGCACTAACCCGTCTAGCACGGCCCCTTTCCTCTCTATATAGGCCAAAAATAGGATTGGAATCATATATACATTGGGAGTAATGATTGACTGAAATGTAACATGTTATACGATCCTCATGCCTGGCCACTCCCTCTTTAAGGACAATTCAGACCGACTCTTTCTCAACCCATCAGCTTGTGTTTTATAAAATTTGTCTCATAAAGTCCGCTGGTTCGTGCAACAGAGATAAGAGGTGATATTCAGCTCAGTCGCAAGGGTAGAGGTGTGGCTGTTTGCGCATTAGAGGTGTTTAACCAGATCATGGGATGGGGTAGATCATAGAGCGACGGCAAATTCACAGCAAATGAGGATCAGGCCCCACTGACTCCAATGGGGCTAGGGCCAATTGACACCAGTCCGGGATCTGGTTCCATTAACTCTAATGGAGCGACGGCCGATTCACACCAGATGGGGGGTCCAGTGAAACTTCCAAGGTAACTAAAGTTGGCTATGGAGTTGGCCCCATTACAACAGCTCCCCTCCCACTCCCAGTATAGGTTGCTAAAGTACTTCTCATTAAATTGTGTAAATATTCATTGGTGACACATTTTCTTCCCCGCCCCATGTCAAGGGCATTGCGGCAAACTGTGTCTCACGCACATGACGTTGCACCCGGCTGGGGGAATTTAGTTATAGGATAACTGAGTGGAGAAGAGCATTTCGGCCTTGGTTTTATTTCAGGCCAGTTTTGCTCCTGGAGGTTGTCGAGATGGGTAGGGGGCTTCCAGAGAGAAGCCAGGTGTTAGGATCGCCAGGAGTCTAAAGAGAGAGAGTGGTCGGAGATCGGCTGATGAACAGTGCGATGGAAAACCTGGGGATTAGTTATATTAATGCAAGGCTCAGATTCAACTGGTAGGTGGTGGTTTTGTATCGGTGCCTCACCGACTTTGCAGCCTTGTTCTCTAGAATCTCGTCTGTCGTTGAAAACACAAGAATAAGGGGAATGGAAAAGTCCCCCGCAAACCTTTTTCAAAAGCTCTTTCAGTTTTAGATGGTCTCACGTGGTCGCCTTTTTTAAAAGGGTCAACATCTGGTTTTATTTTAAAATTGTCTCCGAAAACCGTTTTCCATATCTTCAGAGAATGTGAGGGGTTGACATCAGCGGGTCTGGTACGTAGAGTTCTGTGAAAGCTCCGGTTGTCATTCTTTACAACACGTCGAGGTAGCCAATGGGGTTGTGGTTTGCAAAATTTCTCCACCTCCAAGTTTGTAAAGTTCTGTTAAATCGCTCCACAACCCCCACATCATACCACTTTAGCAATCTGCTTAAAGTTTTATTTAGAATTTTTTTTCTCTGATCTGTCTGTAATTTATGAGGCTGGCAACCTTCACTGAAAACAGCTTTACAGGCCATGGTACTTCACTGCCCATTTTATCTTTGAGGCCTAAGGCCCAGGCTTATTTAGAGAGACTGTTTATTGCTGTTAAGATATACTTGCAATCACTGTCAAACTCCAGAGATCGGGGTGAGGGGGGTTCCAGCCTAGACCCTCGCATTACACCTCTCCTGATTAGTACATGTTTCCCTTCTGGGATGCTCTAAGGGGGGCTGAAACCCCCTTGGTAGAGGGTGGTGGGAGGAGTTCTTAGAGGGGTCACACAGCCCTCTTTTTGGGTGGGTCACTCCACCCCAGAACCTGCCCTGAATGGTCAAATCTGCTCTCAGGGAGGTCCTATGGGGCAAAACCCCACCTCACTTGGTACAAGGTGGTGGGAGGAGTTCTTAGAGGGGTCACACAGACCGCTTTTTGGGATGGTCACCTCATCCCAGAATCTGCCCTGATTGGTCGAATCTGCTCTCAGGGAGGTCCTATGAGGTTGAAATTGGTACAGGGTGGTGGGAGGAGTTCTTAGAGGGGTCACATGCCACCCCTTCCTTCTGGTCATGTGTCCATCTTCACCCCAGAAGTAGTACCCCAGGGGATGAGTCTTACGGTGACAAGTGGGTGGAGCCTGAGGGTAAAAGAGGTGGGTTCAATATTTGATTGATGTTGTCACCCTTGTACTACTTATCTATCCCCATACACCTCCACTGTCTATCTCGAAAGATCTTCAGAGCAGGACTGTGTCAACATGTCTGTGCAGCGCCTGGCACAACGGGGGCCCCAATCTTGTTAGAGTCTGGGAAGTGCTTGGCACAACACGTCCCTGATATCTAGGTACTACCCTAGTGCATTTATTTCTCTCTTACATGCCAAGGAACCTCAGATCCCTCCAGGCTAGGATAGCACTGAAATGCAGCCACCTCTGGGGTGGGGGTGAACCCCAGCCTGGGGAATGTCTAATGACAGCAGCATTTAGGAAATGTGCCTTGGGAGATTAAATATCCACAGAGAGGAGCCCAGTTGCTTGAACAGAGACAAGGGTTGAAATCAACAACTGCACTGCGACTCCCATTCATCCTCTCCCTCTGGCAGCCCAGGTAGACTGCTGCCCAAGGACTTTTCCCCAAGGGTTCCCTCCACCTTCCCAGCGGCTGCCCCCCTGCTCTGGCCCTGCTGTGGGAGGGCCACTAGTCTGCCACTGTTAACCATTTAGGATGTGGCCACGCTGCAGCTGGGAGGGGTCCAGCCCAGCTCAGGGAAAGGGACCCAGGCTAGCCTGACTTCAGTACTGGGCAAACTCTTTGAAGCTATAATAATGAACAGAATTGTCAGACACATAGATGAACATCATTTGTTGGGAAAGAGTCAACATGGTTTTTGTAAAGAGAAATCACGCCTCACCAATCTCCTAGAATACTTTGAGGGGGTCAACAAGCATGTGGACAAGGGGGATCCAGTGGATCTAGTGTACTTCGATTTTCAGAAAGCCTTTGACAAGGTCCCTCACCAAAGGCTCTTAAGCAAAGTGAGCTGTCATGGAATAAAAGAAAAGGTCCTCTCATGGGTCAGTAACTGGTTACAAAATAGGAAGCAAAGGGTAGGAATAAATGGTCAATTTTCAGAATGGAGAGAGATAAATAGTGGTGTCCCCCAGGGGTCTGTCTGTACTGGGCCCAGTCCTGTTCAACATATTCATAAATGATCTGGAAAAAGGCGTAAACAGTGAGGTGGCAAAATTTGCAGATGATACAAAACTACTCGAGAGTTAAGTCCAAAGCTAACTGCGAAGTGTTACAAAGGGATCTCACAAAACTGGGTAACTGGGTAACAAAATGGCAGATGAAATTCAATGTTGATAAATACAAAGTAATGCACATTGGAAAACATAATCCCAACTATACATACAAAATGATGGGGCCTAAATTACCTGTTACCACTCAAAAATGAGATTTTGGAGTCATTGTGGATAGTTCTCTGAAAACATCCACTCAACGTGCAGCGGCCGTCAAAAAAAGTGAACAGAATGTTGGGAATCATTAGGAAAGGGATAGATAATAAGACAGAAAATACCATGTTACCCCATATAAATCTATGATACGCCCACATCTGGAATACTGTGTGCAGATGTGGTCGCCCCATCTCAAAAAAGATGTATTGGAATTGGAAAAGGTACAGAGAAGAGCAACAAAAATGATGAGGGGGATGGAACAGTTTCCATATGAGGAGAGATGAATAAGACTGGGACTTTTCAGCTTGGAAAAGAGAAGGCTAAGAGGGGATATGATAGAGGTCTATAAAATGTTGAAGGGTGTGGAGAAAGTGAATGAGGAAGTGTTGTTTACTCCTTCCCATAACACAAGAACTGGGGGTCACCAAATGAAATTAATAAGCAGCCAGTTTAAAACAAACAAAAGGAAGTATTTCTTCACACAACACACAGTCAACCTGTGGAACTCTTTGCCAGAGGATGTTGTGAAGGCCAAGACTATAACAGGGTTCAAACAAGAACTAGATAAGTTCGTGGAGAATAGGTCCATCAATGGCTATGAGCCAGGCTGGGCAGGGATGGTGTCCCTAGCCTCTGTTTGCCAGAAGCTGGGAATGGGCGACAGGGGAGGGATCACTTAATGATTCCCTGTTCTGTTCATTCCCTCTGGGGCATCTGGCATTGGCCAATGTCAGATGACAGGATACTGGGCTAGATGGACCTTTGGTCTGACCCAGTATGGCCATTCCTATGTTCTTATGCTCGCGTGTGGATAGCAGTG
The DNA here is from genome assembly GCF_011386835.1 of Chrysemys picta bellii. Classification (NCBI taxonomy): domain Eukaryota; kingdom Metazoa; phylum Chordata; order Testudines; family Emydidae; genus Chrysemys; species Chrysemys picta. The sequence continues at coordinate 1,966,804 of NC_088810.1, read as the reverse complement.
TGGCCATGTGCACGGGGAGATGTGTGTCCGGACTCCCTGTGTGGAGCCCCGCCGTGCCTCAGTTTCCCGGGTCCCACCGGGCTGTTGCACAGACCAAGTGATGAATGTCTGTGAGGCCCTCAGAGCCCGTGGTGAGAACGCCACAGAGAGGCCCAGGAGGTGTCATTAGTCATTCCGAGAAGCATGGGCTAGGAACGGCGGGTGGGAAATACGGCCTGGGGTAATGCCCCAATGAGAAGGAAAAAACGTATTGACCGTGGCAGGGCTGCGGTGGAAACGCACAGTGTGTGATCGTGGAATCAAAGGCTGTAGCACACTGCAAACGCGCCGGGGGATTGAATTAAGCTCGTACTGGCACCGTGTGTTCTGGCATTTCCTAACTTCTCAGTGCTTGAGTGGGCAACATCCATGGTGTGCTTGGGATGTAGATTTTTATTGCAGATTTTATATTTATACGCACACGCACACGCACACACACACACACAAAGCCAAGCAAATTCGTATATGCCTAATGCATCTGACAGCGCCCCAGTCTCATGCGGATGGGCTCAGCAACAGGCAACGCAAACACAACACAACACAACACACTGGGGGCTTTTATTTTGGATCCTGATTTATTCGGTGAATTTGCTAAAGCACAGAGAGATTCCAGCCAGCCGCGAGGTACCGGGACAGACGCACACCCATACGCTGGGCAGACTCTTGGCTATGCAGCAGCCCCTTTGCATCGCCCCAGCAGCACGGAGAGGGGTAGCTGAGACTTCAGGCCTTTATTCACAGGCACCAGGAGCTGCGTGGGCCGTGCCGGGCGGGGTCAGGAGAGCAGCTTCACCAGCAGCAGCCCAGTCAGGCCAGGCAGGTAGAGGGCAAAGGAGAATTTCCCCAGAGCCGGGCTGGCTCCACTGTGGGTTGCATGGGCGGGGCGGGCGGGTTTGGATGAGGTGGTTGTTTTGGGTGAGGTAGTGGGTTTGGTGGTGGTGGTGGTGGTGGTTGTAGAGGTGGGCATTGTTTTGTGGATGGTGGTTGTTTTGTTTGTGGTAGTTCTTTTGGGGGGGGTGGTTGTGTTGGGGGTGGCGGCGGTGGTTGTTTTGATGGCGGTGTTGGTTGTAGCGAGAGTGGTGGTGGTTGTTGAGAGGGTGGTGGTGGTGGTTGTGCTGGGGGTGGTGGTGGTTGTGCTGGGGGTGGTGGTGGTTGTTTCTAGAGAGGCAGCGGTTGTGGGAGGGGGGCTGGTGGGTATTTTCTGTGCTGGAACAGATTTCCCCCAAAAAAAGTCAAATGTGTAGAGTGCCATAGCCAGGGTGGTTCCAGGTTTAATGGCCTGAGCAGACGCAGTAGCGCAGCCTGTTGCTTGAAATGGTGAACGAGATGAATCTGATGGAGGAAATCAGCCTGTTAATCAACCAGGCAGCTCTGGTTCCTTCTCTGCCCCCATAACTTCTGTCTCCACCATCCAGCGGTTCCCACCTCTGCCTCCCGTTCCCACCCGCCCGGTGCTCTCCCTGCTCTCGCTGTAACCGGCCACGGCAGGGCGGGTGTCTGTTCCCCTCTTGCCTCCCCCCCGCGCCCCTTTCTGCAGCTCCACAAGAAATTGAAGCTGGAGTTTGGGACCCAGCTGATCGCTGGGGGCAGCTCCTTCCCCAGCACCCGGCTCCCCTGGGGAACACGCCTGGCTTTCACCGTGCCCAGCAGCCCCGACCGCTCGGTTCAGTTATTTTATAAACACCCCAAAGCGCTGGGAGTCCTGGACACACACTGAGAACAGGAACTTCCGCACTGAGCAATAGCTTAGCTCCACCTTAAACATACAGGGGGTGGGGTCTAGTGGTTAGAGCAGTAGGGCTGGGACCCAGGACTCCTGGGTTCTCTCCCAGCTCTGCATCATCGACATAACATCCCTTCCCATGGTAAGAGACCGTGCTGTCATAACTCCAGGAGCAGGGCGGCATCACTGAAGGAGGGGGGAAAGGAAAGGAAAGGAAAGGAAAGGAAAGGAGGAGGTGAGGAAGGGAAAACTTCCAAGTTCCTCTCTCCCCTCTGGCCAAAAACCCCTCTTGGTGGCCCCCACCCGCCCAAGGGCCCACCACAGACTAGTTTTCACCACTCTCGGGGGTGTTCCTGGGGTGTGAGATTCCTGGGGTAGCTCCCGCACTGCGGCCAGCTGGCAGCATTTACCTTGGTATAGAAGCCCAGAGAAATCGATGCAATAGGTCTCGTCCCCGGTACAAGGGGTGATTGCGCTGTTGCAGACAGTGAAGTTCAGAGCGAAGCAGGTTGGGCACTGCAGCCCGTTCTCGGTGGTGCTCCCCGTGGGCACTGAGAACCGAGAGAGAGAGAGACGGTCACAGGGTGGGTTAAACCTCGTTCAATCTGGTGGATGTGCCCTGCATTGCCTGAGCAGGTGAAGGCCCCACCCCCAGCCCCATGGCATTTCTCTGTCTGTCTGTGACACGACTGTCCTTGAACGCCGCATCCGATTAGTTCCAGACCCCGGCGAGTTTGAAGGTGGAGCCTGACAGGTTCAGGGAGATTTAGATTTGAGCCCATCCTGGCTGCTGCCCCCTCTCTCGCATGCAGCCCTCGCCCGTCTGATTTCACATGGGCCGACTGTTCCACCCCCTGGTTTGGAGACCCGCCAGTGACAGGCATTTCAGTGGAGACAGAAATGACATTCGAGTGAATGGACGTTGGGGGCAGTAAAGGGGAGAAATGGGAAATAATACACTTGTGCCGGGGCTTGTCCACATGAACCATTCGACTGTGGCAAGGGGGCCGGGGTGTAAGGATCTGCTGGCCACGTGCACCCTGCTGACGTGCGTGAACCGTTTGTTAATGTGCTTTGAGCTAGTGCCCTTCCAAAGCGCCCGAAGGGTCACGGGCATCGGCAGGGGGCACACGGAGAGCTGGATTCACAGCCCAGCTCAGCGCCGTCTGAACTGTTCATGTCGACAAGCCATTAAAGAGGGACGGTAAAAACACACTCATAACTTACCTGCAGGTACAGCCGAGTTACAGTTATCTGTGTTGCATCGTGTGGTGTTGATCCTCACATACTTGCCATTCCCAACAGTGAAGGAGATGGGGACTTCGATGTCACTCTTATAGCTACTCAGACACTGTTTGTAGAAGTACGTTGTCTTTGTCCCATCTTTGTTAAAGACAGAAAAAGAAAATGAGAGGCTGGGAGGGGAACCTCGAGTAACAGCAGGGAGGTTATTTTCCCTCCATATTTGGCCCTGGGGCGACGCTGCTGGGATCCTGTATCTAGTTAGGGGGCCCACAATTCAAGAAATTAAAGAGGAACCTGGATCTAAACTACACCCCAAATTGCATCAGCCAGCCTGAGGTTAAAGGGTTTTGTGTGTGGATAGTAGGGAGCAGTGAGGGGGCGGGTTAGGGCTAAACCTTGGGTCACAGCCCACGTGAACTCTGCAGTGAAGCCGTACCCTGAGTGGGTGGAAGCTTTAATAAACCATTTTGTGACTGTGCTGGGAAAATTTCCTAACTGTGGTGAGGGGCAGGTGTGCACATATGGGAAAAGATAGATAGATAGATAGATAGATAGATAGATAGATAGATAGATAGATAGATAGATAGATAGATAGAGGGGGTGTATGGGGATAGATGATGGGGTGTATGGGGATAGATAGATAGATAGATAGATAGATAGATAGATAGATAGATAGATAGATAGATAGATAGATAGATGGGGCAGATGGGGATAGATAGATAGATAGATAGATAGATAGATAGGGGAAGGGGTGGATGGGGATAGATAGATAGATAGATAGATAGATAGATAGATAGATAGATAGATGAGGTGGATGGGGATAGATGGATAGATAGATAGATAGATAGATAGATTAGATAAAGACAGACCACGTTAAAGCTGATGTTGTGCTTTGCATCCTTCTTACAAGGTGAATGGAAGGAGCCATTTACTCTCTGTAATTCAGTGGGAGGATGAACAAAGCCAGGTCTGTAACTCAGATTTTCGATTCCAAACGTTGCGAAATGAAGGGAACTAGCGAGATCCGCTGGCGTGAGAACCTCAGGGAGTTGAACATGGAGACGGTTTGGAATCTCTTTAAGTCAAATGGCAAATGGCAGAAACTATCTTGAATTTGCATCCCAAGCAAGGGAAGAACCGTGTAAGGCAGAGCTCCAGCCCTGAGCAGGCGACTAACAGCTTCAGACAGGACATTGGGAGCCCGGCAGTGTCCAAGGGATCTCAGCACCAATTTCCTTTTTTAACACGATTCAGAACGGGCATTTCCACCCAAAGCAGCTTCGCTTGTCGCAGCGCAGCCGTCCATTGCGGGGAAAAAGCTCAAAGGGTGAAATCCTGACCCCACTGAAGTCAATGGGAGATTTACAACTGACTCCAATGGGGCCAGGATTTGGAACCGCCGAGTCTTCCAGTCGCTACGTAAGACACCGTAACGTTGCCTGAATAAAGGCCGTGTTGAGCCCAGACTGAGTGTTCTGTGCCGGGTGAATGTGCTTTGTCGATGGACTGTTTGGGGTTGGCCTTAGCGATGTGGATGGTGACAGACTGCAGGGTAGGATGTGCTTGGGTTGACGGCAATGTCACCTACCCAGTGTACTATCTTCTGCCACGGAGAGGCAGCCACCAGTAGCCTTGTTGGCTTGGCAGGTTCCTGGATTGAAACTGCAGTTCTTCGTTTGGCCAAAGCACGTGTTACATGTCAGGGTGTGACCTGGAGAAAGAAGAACAAGTGTTTCCTTCTTACTGGGGTGTGACAGTGTCACTCTGACACGTCCCTTAGCCCCAGTCTTCCCCCTCTGCTCCAAACAAGCCGAGGGGTTAACGGACCCGATTTCCTCCTGGACACTAAGCAATTGCACAGTTTCAGCTCCTGAGCCAACGGTATCCGGGGGTCAGACTGGGGACGGGTGAAGGGGATGATGCTTTTCCCAATGTCTGCCCACAAAATAAACTCCGCCCACCCCAAATGTGGCTCCGGTTGTGCAGGTATTCACAGTACTGGAGAGTCGCTCGTTTTGCAGCCTGTATTGGCTGAGTCCATTGCATGGCCTGGGGCTCCTGGCAGCCCCCCATGGCCCTCCCAAACTCCTTGTGTACCCCTCCCACCCCCTTCTATTTCAGGAATACCGTGCAACCCCCTTCACCCCCCACCTCATGCCCCCCATTTCCCCATCCCCCATACCAAGACCCCCATTCTCCCTCCATGTCAGGGGCTCTATGTGCCCCCAATTCACCCTCCCCCTACAGCATCATCCTTCTTTCTGTCTGGGAGATCAGCTGCTCAGGGTGTAACATGTTGCGCTCCATGGGGACGCTGGGCAGTGCTGGGCTGGGCGGGGTTGATGGGCAGGAAGATGTCAATGGTCCCATCAACCGGTTCTTTGACGTACACACAGTTACAGAGGTGGTTGGAAGTGTGGCTGGGCTGGCCAGAAGCCAAGGGGTTCAGTGTGTCCCCGATTTCCCTCTTCCTGTTTTCTGATTTCCCCCAAAGTCAATGTGGTTCTGCCCAGTGCTGTCTAGAACATCCCCTGACATTTTGGAGTTAATGGAACGCAGCGTTCAAAAGTTATTTGGTTGCATAGAAACTGATGTGAGTGCAGCCCGGCTCTCTGGGCTGCCAGCCGGCCAGGGCTAGCCTTACAATGAGGCAAACTGAGGCAGACGCATCACTAGGACACAGAGAGTAGAAAATTGTGTCTGCTGCTGGTACATATGTATTCTGTCTGCTCATGAGAAGGCAGCAAATCACCAGAGAGCATTCCATAGGTGGAAAGAGCTTGAGATGAGACTAAGGTTAAAGGCCACCATAGATGATCAGCATCAAGAGAAGATTGGATCAGAGTCTCTTTACTGTCAAAATGTTCTGAAAAGGCTCAGTGCCCTTGTGAGAATGCTTGCTACCCAAAACCTAGCACTGCGTGGCACTTCAGATCAGCTGTATGTGCCAAACAATGGAAACTTCCTTAAAATTGTGGAGCTGATGGCTGAGTTTGATGCTGTACTCCAGGAGCATCTAAGGAGAGTCATCACCCAAGAAATGTACACACACCACTACCTTGGAAAAACAATTCAAAATGAGATCAGACAGTTACTGGCAACAAAAGTCAAACAGAAAATGGTGGCAGATCTGAAGTCAGCAAGATACTATTCTGGACTGCACACCTGACATCAGCCATAAGGAACAAATGACTTTAATGGTGCATTTCGTAACAACAACAGAACCTAGTAAAAATGTCCTTGCAATGGTGACTGTCAGAGAGCATTTTCTAGAATTTATTGACATTGATGATACTACAGGAGCTAGTATGACTTAAAAAGCTGGAAGATACCGGAATTGCGATAGCTAACATGAGAGGTCAGGCCTCCGATAATGGTGCCAACATGAGAGGAAAGAACAGAGGAGTGCAGACACGGAGCCGAGAGTTAAACCCTGTAGGTTTTTTTGTCCCATGCAGGTCTCATTCATTGAACTTGGTGGTCAGTGATGCAGCATCAGCTTCTAGTGAGGCTGCTGAATCTTTTAATGTAATTCAAAGCATCTATGTATTTTTCTTGGCATCAACTCATCCATGGCAAATTTTGAAGCAACATCTGGGAACATCCTCTCTGACACTGAAACCACTGAGTGCCACACGATGGGAAAGTCGGGTGGAGGCGATAAAGCCGATCAAACACCAAATTGGGAAGATAGATGATGACATAGTTGTCATTATGGAGGATAATGCTATGGTAGGAACTGTTCATGGGAGAACAGTGGCAGAGGGAAATGGAATCACCACAAACATACATAACTTCAAACTTCTGTGTGGCTTAGTGTTGTGTCATGACATACTGTTTGAAATAAATGTTGTAGCAAGAGACTCCAAGATGTTGACCTTGATATATCTGGAGCAATGGAACAACTGGACAAAGCAAAGTCATACCTACAGTCTTACCGGTTAGATGAGGGATTTCAAAATGTTCTGAAGAATGCACAGAAATTGACAGAGGAACGTCACACTGAAGCTATTTCCCACCAATTCAAGGGTCACCGAAGAAGACATTTTGATTATGAGGCATGGGATAAACCCATAAGAGACCCCAAACAACAATTCAAAGTTGAATTCTTTAACCAGGTGTTGGATTGTGCAATACAGTCATTTGAAGAACGTTTCATGCAGGGCCCCAGAGACAGTGTTGACACATGATGACATGTGCAATATTGATGCGAGTGATTTAGGTGATGAACTGAAAGCCCTTTCAAGATACATTTCAGCAGGATCAACTCCAAAGGCTGTTCTGGAATATAAGTGCACAAATAAGATGACCACCCTCTTTCCAAATGCTTTTGTTGCTCTGCACATACTTCTAACACTTCCTGTAACAGTTGCCAGTGGAGAACGCAGCTTCTCCAAGCTGAAGTTAATAAAAACACATCTGCGCTCCACAATGACACAGGAGAGGCTGGTCGGCCTTGCAACCATCTCAACAGAGCACGAGCTGGCCCAGACTGTGGACCTTCAGCAGGGAGCAGTTCAAATCTTTGCAACCAAGAAGGCACGGAAAGCACCACTTTGATTATTCAAACAGATAAAAATGCCAGTGTTTACTATGCAGACAAGAAAAGTTACATTTGCTGTTCAGGCGTTTGAAAGTTAAGTGTTACTTAAAATTTTTGAACAAGGCATTTTAAGTTGTTAGTTCTCCTTTATTGGCGTAGGTAGAAGAGCCGTACCACGAAAGGAGTAGAACAGGAAGAAGGCAGAATTGAGACCTTTCAAGGTTTTGGCCCAAGCGACGGGACATGGAGGCGTCATTTGAGCTCCCCACCTCAGGTACAAAAATGTTGTGGGCCGGCCCTGCAGCCGGCCAGCAGAGGGTGTGACAGAAGGGTTTGGGGTGCAGAAGCCAGCTGTCTTGGCCCCTAGGCTTGTGGGGATTGCTCCCCGTTGGGAAGGCTCTCTGATGACTGGTCCTCCAGGTTTAGATCCCGGTTACATGGCCTTGAGCTTAAGGTAAAGCCAACTTTGCACCCATCCCTCTGGATCAGCCCAGCCGTTCGCAGTCTGTGGGGGATGGGAAGGATGGAAATTGCCAGGCAAAAAACAAAAGGACGTTCATTGTCCCGTGTTCCCCAAATTACCATTGATACAAGTGGCATTAACAGTACATGGACATGCACAGACCTCTTGGGGACCTGTATGTGAACAATCTCTGCCCTTCAAAGCCCTGCACACATGCTGCACCTTGGATTGGTCTAAATTCAACTCCCAACCATTGCATCTCATTCTGCCTCTGTTTGCTCGGTTGGAGAGCCCTGATTCCAGGTTACACTCAGGCCCTTAGCAGTGTCATTTACTCCTATATTCAGTCCCCTTTGTGCTGCCAAAGCAATGCCGCGGGGCCTTGTGGAAATAAGAATTCAGGGCAGTGTCCGGTAATGGTGCCCCTCAGCCTGGTCTACACTAACTAGGGTGATATAGATACACTGCTCAGGGGGGTTGAAAAGTCCACACCCGGAGCACCGCAGCTCGGCCGATCTAACCCCTGGAGTAGATGCAGGTCGATGGGTGAATGCTTCCCTCGGCCTGGCTACCGGCTCAGGGAGGGGAGTTCCCACAGGGACGGAAAAACCCCGTCCATTGGGACTGACGGCGTCTTCACTACAGGTCTCTGCTGGCCCAGCTACAGCGCTGCGGGTAAGCTACTACAGCAGCCGTAGTGTAGACAGGGCCCTGTACCCCACACAGAGCTCATCCCCCATCCCTGCTCATCCTGGATGTTCCCCTGACTGGGGATCCGTCCAGGGGGGGTTACATGGCCACAGCAGTGGATGACTCACCTGGGGTAGTTTCTGCACTCGTTGTAGCTAGGAGAGCAGGGAGAAGGCAGAGGATGAAGGAAACCATCCTGGTGCTCGGAGGCTCACGGGGCTGGGCTCGGAGCTGAACGGAGCTTCTCACGGCTGACACGGCGAGCTCTGCCAGGGGGGAGGAGGAGACAGTAAAGACCAAAATGAGGATGGAAAGGGAATTCTAGCAGAGATTTGGTGGGGAAAGCACCAGGGATCAGAGCTGCACAAATAACCGATTTTTTGGTTCAATGGCAGTTCCAAACGATCAGGAAATAAAAATCGTTTTCGGTTGAACCAAAATTCTCATCCGACTGAAAAGCCGAACAAAAAATGGTTTTGGTTCATTTTCAGGCATTTAAAAACATTCTTAAAATGGTTTAAAGATAAATGTTGCCGTCAATTTTCAAATGACATTGAGTTGAAAAAATCAAAACGTTTAATTCTGGAATTGTGAAGAGAAAATATTTCCATTTTTTCAGGATTTTTTTTTCTAGGATTTGTTTTTGCTGCTGCAGCAATGTGGTGAAATTGACAGAAATTCGTGAAATGTTTCAGTTGCGCCAAACCTGCGTTTTTGGGTGGAGAAAAGTTTTGGTGAAAACATTTCTCTCAGAAACTACAAGGAGTCCGGTGGCACCTTAAAGACTAACAGATTGATTTGGGCAACAGCTTTCGTTTTACCCACGGAATCTGTTAGTCTTTAAGCTGCCACCGGACTCCTTGTTGTTTTCCTGGATACACGGCTACCCCCGATACTTGACACCAGGCATTTCTCTCAGCTCTTTCATGCCTAGAAATCACAGAGTGGAACTCCAGGGTAGAGCCCTGCATGGGACTATATCTCCTGAGATACGTAGACACAAATGTTCACGGTGAGCCTTCCGGCCCCAGTGAGGATGTGAATGGTGAGAAGATGCCTCATCTTCCAGTTAGTCAGAGGGCAGGTGACTTGGCAGCTACTGCAGCATCCATATCTCCATCTCAAATGGATGTAACCATGCCCATCCCTGAAGAAAAGTGTAGATCAGAGAAGAGTGTGGTGGAGGCACAAGAAACAGCTGCTGCTGAGTTTAGTTCCTTAAGTCTAGATGATCCAGGACATGGGGGCATCATTTGAGCTCCCCGCCTCAGATGCCAAAATGTTGTGGGCCAGCCCTGTTACTGCCCTACGGTGAGGGAGCTCGCCGAAGGCTTTTTGACAGTCCAAATTAATTATGTCAACTGGTTCTTCTCTGTTCCCTAAACCTGGGACGTTCAAAGAAGCCGAAGGGAGTTCGAGGCCCGACTCCCAGTGAGTTTCAGCAGACGCTGGACCCCGAGCTGCTGGTTTTGCCTTTGAAAATCTCCCTATTTCGCTCACACACATGAGTGAGGCTTCTTTTCCTTTGCACAAACTGAGCCTCTTTATCCCAGCTCTAGCATCATCGTGGGGTTTTACAATGGGAGCTTGCACTTGAAATATATCTCCAGCCTTTACAAGCTTTGCAGCAGATCATGGAAGATTACAAACAATAATTTTACACAGCTTAAAAACTCTTACCTTCCGTTCACCTCCAAGTTCTCTGTAAATTGAAGAGATGCACTAACCTGTCTAGCACGGCCCCTTCCTCTCTATGTAGTCCAAAGACAGAATCGGATTCATATATACATAGGGAGTAACAGTGAATGATTTCCTGAAATGTAATATATTGCACGACCCTCACGTCTTTAAATACAATTCAGACTGACCCTTTCTCAGCCTATCAGCTTGTGTTTTATAGAACTTGTTCCATACAATCAGCTGGTTCTGCAACAGAGATAAGAGGTGATATTCAGTTTAGTCACAAGGGTAGATGTGTGACTGTTTGCACATTAGAGGGGTTTAGCCAGTTCATCGGGTGCTGGAAATCACACAATGGCCAGTTGATAGCAGCCGGGGACTGGTTCCATTGACAATAATGGAGCAATGGCCGATTGACACCAAATGGGGGGTCCAGTGAAACTATCCCAAGGGAACTAAGGTTGGCCATGGAGTTGGTTCCATTAGGACAGCTCCCCTTCCATTCGCAGAACAGGTTACTAAATTCCTTATCATTAAATTGTGTAAACATTCATGCTGACACATTTTCTTCCTTGCCCCATGTCAAGGGCATTGCAGCAAAATGGGTCTCAAGCGCATGACGTCGCATCCAGTTGGGGGAATTTATTTATAGAGTAACTGAGCAGTGAAGAGCATTTCGGCCTTGGTTGTATTTCAGGCCAGTTTTGCTCCCTGGGGTTGTTGAGGTGGGTAGGGGCTTTCAGATGGAATCCAGGTGTTAGGATCTCCAGGAATCTAAAGAAAGAGGGTGGTTGGAGATCCACTGATGAAAAGTGTGGTGGAAAAGCTGGGGATTATTTATATCCATGTATTAAAGACAGTTGGCAGCTTTTCAAGGAGACATTATTAAGGGCACAGGAGCAAACTATCCCACTGCGTAGGAAGGATGGCAAGAGACCACTCTGTCCAAACCAGGAGATCCTCAATGATCTGAAATTCAAAAAAGAGTCCTACAAAATGTGGAAGGTCAGATTATGAAGGATTAATATAAACACACAACACAAGCATGTCGGAACAAAGTTAGAAAGGTCAAGGCACAAAACGAGATTAAACTGGCTAGAGGCAGAAAGGGTAAGAAGAAAACTTTCTAACAAATACATTAGAAGGAAGGTGAAAACCAAGGACAGGGTAGGCGCATTACTCAGTGAAGGGGGGAAAGACAATAACGGACAATGGAAATGGCAGAAGTGCTAAATGATTTTATTGTTTCAGTTTTCACCAAAAGTTTAGTAGCAATCAGACATCTTATGTAGTGAACACCAGTGAAAATGAGGCAGGATCAGAGGCTAAAATAGAGAAAGAACAGCTTAAAAAAATGCATAGACAAGTTAAATGTCTTCAAGTCAGCAGGGCCTGATGAAATATATCCTAGAATACTCCAGGAGCTGACTGAGGAGATATCTGAGCCATTAGCAATTATCTTTGAAAAGTCATGGAAGACAGGAGAGCTTCCAGAAGACTGGAAAAGGGCAAATCTAGCGCCCATCTATAAAAAGTGAAATAAGGACAGCCCGGGGAATTACAGACCAGTCGAATTAACTTCAGTAACCGGAAAGATAACGGAACAAATAATCAAGCAATCAGTTTGCAAACACCTAGAAGATAACAAGGTGCTAAGTAACAGCCAACATGGATTTGTCAATAATAAATCATGTCAAAGCAACCCGATAGCTTTCCTTGACAGGGTAACAAGCCTTGTGGAAGGGAGGGATGCGGTAGATGTGGTATAATCTTGACTTTAGTAAAGCTTTAGATACTGTCTCCCATGACCTTTTCATAAACAAACTAGGAAAATACAACCTCGATGGAGCTACTATAAAGTGGTGCAAAACCGGTTGGAAAATTGTTCCCAGAAAGTAGTCATCAGTGGTTCACAGTCAGGCTGGAAGGGCATCACGAGTGGGGTCCTGAAGGGATCAGTTCTGGGTCCGGCTCTGTTCATTGTCTTCATAAATGATTTAGATCATGGCATAGAGAGTTCACTGATAGAGTTTGTGGATGATACCAAGCTGGGAGGGGTGGCAAGTGCTTTGGAGGATAGGATTAAAATCCAAAATGATCTGGACAGACTGGAGAAATGGTCTGAAGGAAATAGGATGAAATTCAATAAGGATAAATGCAAAGTACTGCACTTAGGAAGGAGCAATCAGTTGCACACATACAGAATGGGAAATGACGGCCTAGGAAGGAGAACTGCGGAAAGGGATCAGGGGGTCATAGTGGGTCACAAGCTAAGTGTGAGTCAACAGTGTAACGCTGTTCCAAAAAAAGCAAACATCATTTTGGGCTGTATTCGCCGATTAAGCCACAACTGGAATGTTGTATCCAGTTCTGGGTGCCACATTTCAGGAAAGATGTGGACAAATTGGAGGAAGTCCAGAGGAGAGCAACAAAAATGATTAAAGGTCTAGAAAACATGAACTATGAGGTAAGATTAAAAAACGTGGGTGTGATGTTGCACTCCATAAGCTTTATGGAAGTATGCTTATGAATATGATATAACTGGAATATGCTTTATGCTAAATGCCCCTTGTGTGGTGTCATTAGACAGTTTGTAATCTACTAAGTGTGTTCATCGTATTTGTTTTCATGTATTATTTCTATATCTGGAGTTGGGAGAATAAGATATAAACGTGTATCACTGATGTAAACATATTAAGTGGAGACCATTAAGGATGCACCAGTTGTAAATGGCCCGAGCTACTTAAAAGCCTTCCTGTGTACGTGTGGGCCAGCCCATGGGGAATGGAGACTAGAGGTCTTACAGTGAGGTGTGACCATGTCACCTGATACTGAAATCCATCTTAAACCTGGTACTTTTCCATTTAGAAGGAGGGGTGGGGACCAGAGAGACAAAAGATTCCCGCCTTGTGCCAAAGCTCTAAAAGGGAGTGAAGCAGGACAAAGGGGGCTTCCAGTCATGAGAAAACCCCTTCTTACTACCAGAGATGTTTGCTGGAACTAACAAGGACTGTACCAGGGGAAAGGATTAGGTCCAAACGAGGAAGGAGTCTAGTCTGTGAAAGAAGCTTATTAGAACATCCCTGAGGGTGAGATATTACCTGTAATCAGTTTCTTAATGTATTAGGCTTAGACTTGCGTGTTTTTGCTTTATTTTCCTTGGTGACTTACTTTGTTCTGTCTGTTATTACTTGAAGCCACTTAAATCCTACTTTTTATGCTTAATAAAATCACTTTTGTTTATTAATAAACCCAGAGTAAGAGATTAATACCTGGGGGAGCAAACAGCTGTGCGTATCTCTCTATCAGTGTTATAGAGGGCAGACAATTCATGAATTTACCCTGTATATGCTTTGCCACACCCTGTATAAGCTTTATACAGAGTAAAACGGATTTATTTGGGGTTTGGATCCCATTGGGAGCTGGGTGTTTGGGTGCTGGACACAGGTAACCTGCAGAGCTGTTTTCAGTTAAGTCTTCAGCTCTGGGGATGTGATTCAGACCCTGGGTATGTGTTGCAGCAGGCTAGTGTGTCTGGCTCAACAAGGCAGGTTTCTGAAGTCCCAAGCTGGCAGGGAAAACAGGTAATTTCAGCACGTCAGGTGACAGTCCCAAGGGGATCTCTGTGACCAAACCTATTACAATGGGTTTGTTTAGTGTGGAGAAGAGAAGACCAAGGTGGGACATGATAATAGTTTTCAAGTACATAAAACATCGTTGGATCTAGACTGTTCTCAGTGGTAGCAGATGACAGAACAAGGAGTAATGGTCTCAAGTTGCAGTGGGGGAGATCTAGGTTGGATATTAGGAAAAACTTTTTCACTAGGAGGGTGGTGAAGCACTGGAATGGGTTACTTAGGGAGGTGGTGGAATCTCCTTCCTTAGAGGTTTTTAAGGGCTGGCTTGACAAAGCCCTGGCTGGGATGATTTAGTTGGGGATTAGGTTCTGCTTTGAGTAGGGGGTTGGACTAGATACCTCCTGAGGTCCCTTCCAACCCTGAGATTCTATGATTCTATATTACAAGGAGGAGAATGAAAAATTGTTCTCGTTAATCTCTGAGGACAAGACAAGAAGCAATGGCAATTTGGATTGGACAAAATTCTTCCTTTTGTTTGTTTTAAACCTGCTGCCTGTTAATTTTATTTGGTGGATACTAGTTCTGGTGTTATGAAAAGTAAATAGCACTTCCTTATTTACTTTCTCCCCAACAAATCATGTTAATTCATGTGTCTGACCATTCTGTTCATTATTATAGTTTCAATCAATTTGCCCGGTACTGAAGTCAGGCGTACCAGCCTGTAATTACCAGGATCACCTCTCGGGTCTTTTTTAAAAATTGGCATCACATTAGCGATCCTCCTGTCATCTGGTACAGAAGCTGATTTAAATGATAGGTTACAGATGACAGTTAGTAGTATATCCGCAATTTGACATTTGAGTTCCTTCAGACCTCTTGGGTGAATAAAACCAGGTCCTGGTGAGTTATTACTGTTCAGTTTATCAATTTGTTCCAAAACCTCCTCTAATGACACCTCAATTTGGGACAGTTCCTCGGATCTGTCATCCAAAAAGAATGGCTCAGGTTTGGGAATCTCCCTCACATCCTGAGCTGTGAAGACCGATGCAAAGAATTCATTTAGTTTCTCCACAATGGCCTTATCGTCTTTGAGTGCTCCTTTAGCATCTCGATCGTCCAGTGGCCCCACTGGTTGTTTAGCAGCTTCCTGCTTCTGATGTATTTAAAAAATTTTGCTATTACTTTTGGAGCCTTTGGCTAGCTGTTCTTCAAACTCTTTTTTGGTCTTTCTAATTATATTTTTACACTTCATTTGCCAAGAGTTTATGCTCTTTTCTATTTTTCTCATTAGGATTTATCTTCCACTTTTTAAAGGATGCCTTTTTGCCTCTCACTGTTTCTTTTACATTGCTGTTTAACCACGGTAGCTCTTTTTGGTTCTCTTACTATGTTTTTTTGAATTGGGGTATACATTTAAGTTGAGCCTGTGTTATGGTGTCCATAAAAAGTTCCCATGCAACTTGAAGGGATTTCACTTTTTGCGCTGTACCTTTTAATTTCTGTTTCACTAACCTCCTCATTTCTGTGTAGTTCCCCTTTCTAAAATTAAATGCTACAGTGCTGGGCTGCTGTGGTGTGTTCCCCACCACAGGGATATTAAATTTAACTATATTATGGTCACTATTACCAAGCAGTTCAGATATATTCACCTCTTGGACCTGATCCTGTGCTCCACTTAGGACTAAATCAAGAATTGCCTCTCCTCTGGTGGGTTCCAGGACCAGCTGCTCCAAGACCAGTCATTTACGGTGTCAGAAACTTTATCTCTGCATCCTGTCCTGAGGTGACATGTACCCAGTCAGTATGGGAATAATTGAAATCCCCCGTTATAATTCAGTTTTTTATTTTTATAGCCTCTCTAATCTCCCTGAGCATTTCACAGTCACTATCACCATCCTGGCCAGGTGGGCGGTTATATATCCCTCCTGCTATATTCTTAATATTCAAGCATGGAATTACAATCCATGGAGATTCTGTGGGACAGTTTGGTTCATTTAAGATTTTTACTTCATTTGACTCTACGCTGTCTCTCACATATAGTGTCCCTCCCCCACCAGCACCGTCTGCTCCAAACGAGCCGAGAGGTTAATAGACCCATTTCCCTCCCGGACACTCAGCAATTGCACAATTTCAGCCACTGGGCCAGGGGGCAAATTGGGGACAGGTCAAGGGGATGGTGTTTTCCCCAAGCTCCGCCCACAAAATGAGCCCCGCCCACCCCAGATGTGACTCCTGTTGCACAGGTGTTCACAGTACTGGAGAGTCGCTCGCTTCGCAGCCTGTATTGGCTGAGTCCATTGCACGGCCCCGGGCTCCTGGCAGCCCCCCGTGGCCCTCACAGACTCCTCGGGTGCCAGTCCCATCCCCTTCTATTGCAGAGACGTCATGTAATTCCCCCCCCCGCCTCATACTAGGGGCTCTGTGTTCCCCCCATTTCCCCTCCCCTGTACCAGGGTGTAGCGGGGTGGTTACCCGCTTCTGCCTTAAAAGGCTTAAAACAGTCCGGGAAGAGGGCTGGGGCAGGGAAGAAAAAGAAGGGCTGATTGGGGAAAGCAGCCTCAGGTGGGGGCCACGTCCCAATCAGGCCGGGGCTGGCTTAATAAGGGCCCAGCTGGCCCTTATAAGAGGGCAGTGGGCCAGGAGCAAGCTAGCGGAGGAGGGAGATGGACCTAGCCTGATGCTAAAGGGGACTGGAATGAAGCAGGGCTGGGGAAGGCCAGAGGAGCTGGGGAGCGCCGGGCCAGCAACTCCCGAGGCTGCAGGGCCTTGCACAAGGCCCCTAGAGGTACTGGGTTGCAGGGAAAGGCAGCAGGTCAAAACCTCCCTTGCCTATGATGAGTGGCTTATACAGACTGCAGTCGGCCCCTGTGAAAGGGGGCTAGATGGTGACTGGCAGTAGCCCATAGGCTGAGGCAAGGTGGGGATAGAGGGTGGGGGATAGAGGGTGGGGGACCCAGATCTGTGGGGTATTGCCTGGAGAGGCAGCACCCCAGGTAAAAAGGCACTGGGGTCTGGGAGGGACATGGGGGGCCAGCAGCAAATGGGACACCGTCCTGCAGAGGGCGCTCCAATGGCTGGAGAGCTAATTCCCGGAGACGACCAGTAGGAGGCGCCACAGGGGTGAGTCCCACACCCGCCACACTGGGTTCCCCCCTTTTTCCCCCATGCCAGGGGTGCTGTGTGCCCCACATTTCTCCTCCCCCCCATCATCCTTCTTTCTGTCTGGGAGATCAGCCACTCAGGGTGTAACATGTTAAGGTCCATGGGGACGCTGGGCAGAGCTGGGCTGGGGGGTTTTGATGGGCGGGACTTTGTCAATGGCACCACCAACTGGTTCTTTGATCTGAACACAGTCAGAGGTGGTTGAAAGTGTGGCTGGGCTGGCCAGACGCCAACGGCTATGTGTGACAGAATTGTCAGACACATGTATGAACATAATTTGTTGGGGAAGAGTCAACATAGTTTTTGTAAAGGGAAATCATGCCTCACCAATCTACTACAATTCTTTGAGGGAGTCAACAACCATGCAGACAAAGGAGATCCAGTGGATCTAGTGTACTTAGATTTTCAAAAAGCCTTTGACAAGGTTCCTCACCAAAGGGTCTTAAGCAAAGTAAGCTGTCGTGGGATAAGAGGAGAGGTTCTCTCATGGGTCGGAAACTGGTTACAAGATAGGAAGCAAAGGGAAGGAATAAATGGTCAGTTTTGAGAATAGAGAGAGGTAAATAGTGGTGTCCCCCAGGGGTCTGAACTGGGCCCAGTCCTATTCAACATATTTATAAATGATCTGTAAAAGGGGGTAAACAGTGAAGTGGCAAAATTTGCAGATGATACAAAACTACTCAAGAGAGTTAAGTCCAAAGCTGACTGCGAAGTGTTACAAAGGGATCTCACAAAACTGGGTAACAAAATGGCAGATGAAATTCAGTGTTGATAAACACAAAGTAATGCACGTTGGAAACCATAATCCCAACGCAACATATAAAATGATGGGGTCTAAATTAGCTGTTACCATTCAAGAAAGATCTTGGAGTCACTGTGGATAGTTCTCTGAACACACCCACTCAATGTGCAGTGGCAGTCAAAAAAGTGAACAGAAAGTTAGGAATAATTAAGAAAAGGATAGATAACAAGACAGAAAATATCATGTTGCCTCTATATAAATCCATAGTACGCCCACATCTTGAACACTGCATGCAGATGTGGTCACCGCATCTCAAAAAATATATTGGAATTGGAAAAGATTCAGAAAAGGGCAACATAAATGATGAGAGGGATGGAACGGCTTCCGTATGAGGAGAGATTAATAAGACTGGGACTTTTCATCTTGGAAAAGAAACGACTAAGAGGAGTGGAACTCTTTGCCGGGGGATGTTGTGAGGGCCAAGACCATAACAGGGTTCAAACAAGAACTAGATAAATTCATGGAGGATAGGTCCATCAATAGCTATTAGCCACGATGGGCAGGGATGGTGTCCCTAGCTCTGTTTGCCGGAGCTGGGAATGGGCGACAGGGGATGGATCACTTGATGATTCCCTGTTCTGTTCATTCCCTCGGGGGCACCTGCCATTGGCCACTGTCGGAAGACAGGATACTGGGCTAGATCGACCTTTGGTCTGACCCAGGATGGTCATTCCTATGTTGTTATGCTCGAGTGTGGATAGCAGTGTGGCCACGTGCACGGGGAGATGTGTGTCAGGACTCCCTGTGTGGAGCCCCACTGTGCCTCAGTTCCCGGGTACCACTGGGCTGTTGCACAGACCAAGTGATGAATGTCTGTGAGGCCCCCAGATCCCGTGGCGAGAACTCCACAGAGAGGCCCAGGAGGTGTCATTAATCATTCAGAGCAGCCCGGGCTAGGAACGGCAGGTGGGAAATACAGCCAGGGGTAATGCCCTAACAAGAAGGAAAAGACGTATTGACCGAGGCAGGGCTGCGGTGGAGAAAGCACAGTGTGTGATCATGAAATCAAAGGCTGCAGCACAATGCAAACGCGCCGGGGGATTGAATTAAACTCGTACTGGCACTGTGTGTTCTGGCATTTCCTAACTTCTCAGTGCTTGAGTGGGCAACCTCCATGGTGTGCTTGGGATGTAGATTTTTATTGCAGATTTTATATTTATATACACACGCGCACACACACACAAAGCCAAGCAAATTCTTATGTGGCTAATGCATCTGACAGCGCCCCAGTCTCATAGATTCAGAGATTCTAGGACTGGAAGGGACCTCGAGAGGTCATTGAGTCCAGTCCCCTGCCCTCATGGCAGGACCAAATACTGTTTAGACCATCCCTGATAGACTTTTATCTAACCTACTCTTAAATATCTCCAGAGATGGAGATTCCACAATCTCCCTAAGCAGTTTATTCCGGTGTTTAACCACCCTGACAGTTAGGAACTTTTTCCTAATGTCCAACCTAAACCTCCCTTGCTGAAGTTTAAGCCCATTGCTTCTTGTTCTATCCTTAGAGGCTAAGGTGAACAAGTTTTCTCCCTCTTCCTTATGACACCTTTTTAGATACCTGAAAACTGCTATCGTGTCCCCTCTCGGTCTTCTCTTTTCCAAACTAAACAAACCCAATTCTTTCAGCCTTCCTTCATAGGTCATGTTCTCAAGACCTTTAATCATTCTTGTTGCTCTTCTCTGGACCCTTTCCAATTTCTCCACATCCTTCTTGAAATGCGGTGCCCAGAACTGGACACAATACTCCAGCTGAGGCCTAACCAGCGCAGAGTGGAGCGGAAGAATGACTTCTCGTGTCTTGCTCACAACACACCTGGTAATACATCTCAGAATCATGTTTGCTTTTTTTGCAACAGCATCACACTGTTGACTTATACTTAGCTTGTGGTCCACTATAACCCCTAGATCCCTTTCTGCCGTATTCCTTCCTAGACAGTCTCTTCCCATTCTGTATGTGTGAAACTGATTGTTCCTTCCTAAGTGGAGCACTTTGCATTTGTCTTTATTAAACTTCATCCTGTGGACGGGCTCAGCAACGGGGGCTTTTATTTCAGATCCTGATTTATTCGGTGAATTTGCTAATGCACAGAGAGATTCCAGCCAGCCGTGAGGTACCGGGACAGATGCTCACCCATATGCTGGGCAGACCCTTGGCTATGCAGCGGCCCCTTTGCATCGCCCCGGCAACGCGGAGGGGCCTTGGAGGGGGGCAGCTGGGACTTCAGGCCTTTATTCACAGGCACCAGGTGCTGCGTGGGCCGTGCCAGGCGGGGTCAGGAGAGCAGCTTCACCAGCAGCAGCCCAGTCAGGCCAGGCAGGTAGAGGGCAAAGGAGAATTTCCCCAGAGCCGGGCTGGCCCCACTGTGGGTTGTTTGGGCGAGGAGGGTGGGTTTGGGTGGGGTATTTGTTTTAGGTGGGGTAGTGGGTTTGTGGGTGGTGGTGGTTGTAGGCGTGTGCGTTGTTTTGGGGATGGTGGTTGTTTTGTTTGTGGTAGCTGTTTTGGGGGGGGTGGTTCTTGAGGGGGTGGTGGTGGTTGTGTTGGGGGCACGGGTGGTGGTGGTTGTAGCAGGGGTAGTGGTGGTGGTTGTTTTGGGGGTGGTGGTTGTTTTGGGAGTGGTGGTGGTGGTGGTTGTAGGGGTGAGTGTTGTTTTGGGGATGGTGGTTGTTTTCTTTGTGGTAGTTTTGGGCGGGGTGGTTCTTGAGGGGGTGGTGGTGCTGGTTGTAGCAGAGGTGGTGGTGGTTGTAGCACGGGTGGTGGTGGTTGTAGGGGTGGGCGTTGTTTTGGGGATGGTGGTTGTTGAGGGGGTGGTGGTGGTGGTTGTGGTGTGGGTGGTGGGGGTTGTAGCAGGGGTGGTGGGGGGGGTTGTTTTGGGGGTGGTGGTTGTTTTGGGAGTGGTGGTGGTGGTGGTTGTAGGGGTGAGCGTTGTTTTGGGGATGGTGGTTGTTTTCTTTGTGGTAGTTGTTTTGGGCGGGGTGGTTCTTGAGGGGGTGGTGGTTGTAGCAGAGGTGGTGGTGGTGGTTGTAGCATGGGTGGTGGTGGTTGTAGGGGTTGGCGTTGTTTTGGGGATGGTGGTTGTTTTCTTTGTGGTAGTTGTTTTGGGCGGGGTGGTTCTTGAGGGGGTGGTGGTTGTAGCAGAGGTGGTGGTGGTGGTTGTAGCATGGGTGGTGGTGGTTGTAGGGGTTGGCGTTGTTTTGGGGATGGTGGTTGTTTTCTTTGTGGTAGTTGTTTTGGGCGGGGTGGTTCTTGAGGGGGTGGTGCTTGTAGCAGAGGTGGTGGTGCTGGTTGTAGCAGAGGTGGTGGTGGTGGTTGTAGCATGGGTGGTGGTGGTTGTAGGGGTTGGCGTTGTTTTGGGGATGGTGGTTGTTTTCTTTGTGGTAGTTGTTTTGGGCGGGGTGGCTCTTGCGAGGATGGTGATTGTATTGGGAGTGGTGGTCGTTGTTTCTAGAGAGGCAGCGGTTGTGGGCGGGGGGTTCGTGGGTATTTTCTCTGCCGGAACAGTTTGCCCCCAAAAAAAGTTAAATGTGTAGAGTGCAGTAGCCAGGTTGGTTCCAGGTTTAATGTCCTGAGCAGACGCAGTAGCGCAGCCTTTTGCTTGAAATGGTGAAGGAGATGAACCTGATGGAGGAAATCAGCCTGTTATTAGGCGCGGGCAGCTCTGGTTCCTTCTCTACCCCCAGAACCTCTGTCTCCACCATCCAGCGGTTCCCACCTCTGCCTCCCGTTCCCACCCGCCCGGTGCTCTCCCTGCTCTCGCTGTAACCGGCCACGGCAGGGCGGGCGTCTGGTCCCCTCTTGCCTGCTCCGCGCCCCTTTCTGCAGCTCCACAAGACACTGAAGCTGGAGTTTGGGACCCAGCTGATCGCCGGGGGCGGCTCCTTCCCCAGTGCCCGGCCCCCCCGGGGAACACGCCCGGCTCTCACCGTCCCCGGCAGCCCCAACCGCTCGGTTCAGTTATTGTATAAACACCCCAAAGCGCTGGGAGTCCTGGACACACACTGAGAACAGGAGCTTCCGCACTGAGCAATAGCTTAGTTCCACCTCATAGACTTTAAACATAAACGGGGTGGGGTCTAGTGGTTAGAACAGTGGGGGCTGGGAGCCAGGACTCCTGGGTTCTCTCCCCAGCTCTGCATCATCGACATAACAACCCTTCCCATGGTAAGAGACCGTGTTGTCATAACTCCAGGACCAGGGCGGCATCACTGAGAGGGGGGAACTGGTGAGGAAGGGAAAACTTCCAAGTTCCTCTCTCCTTCCCTCCGGCCAAAACCCCCCCTTGGCTGCCCCCACCCGCCCAAGGGCCCAGCACAGACTAGTTTTCACCAGTCTCTGGGGGAGTTCCTGGGGTGTGAGATTCCCGGGGTAGCTCCCGCACTGCGGCCAGCTGGCAGCATTTACCTTGGTATAGAAACCCAGTGAAATCGATGCAATAGGTCTCGTCCCCGGTACAAGGGGTGACTGAGTTGTTGCAGACAGTGAAGTTCAGAGCGAAGCAGGTTGGGCACTGCAGCCCGTTCACGGTGGTGCTCCCCGTGGGCACTGAGAACCGAGAGAGAGATGGTCACAGGGTGGATTAAACCTCGTTCAAATTGGTGGATGTGCCCTGCATTGCCTGAGCAGATGAATGCCCCACCCCCAGCCCCATGGCATTTCTCCGTCTGTCTGTGACACGACTGTCTGTGAACGCCGCATTGATCAATTCCAGACCCCGGCGAGTTTGAAGGTGGAACCTGACAGGTTCAGGGAGGTTTAGATTTGAGCCCATCCTGGCTGCTGTCCCCTCTCTTGCGTGTAGCCCTCGCCTGTCTGGTTTCACATGGGCCCGACTGTTCCACCCCCTGGTTTGGAGACCCGCCAGCGACAGGCATTTCAGTGGAGACAGAAATGACATTCGAGTGAATGGACGTTGGGGGCAGTAAAGGGGAGAAATAGGAACAAATACACTTCTGCCAGGGGCTTGTCCACATGAACATGTAGCAAGGGGGGCCGGGGTGTAAGGATCTACCAGGTGTGAATCGACCCTGCGCCAGCCTGCCACGGCCTAGCTGGCCACGTGCACCCTGCTGACGTGCGTGAACTGTTTGTTAATGTGCTTTGAGCTAGTGCCCTTCCAAAGCGCCCGAACGGTCACGTGCATCGGCAGGGGGCACACGGAGAGCTGGATTCACAGCCCAGCTCAGCGCCGTCTCACTGTTCATGTCGACAAGCCATTAAAGAGGGACGGTAAAAACACACTCATAACTTACCTGCAGGTACAGCCGAGTTACAGTTATCTGTGTTGCACCATGTGGTGTTGATCCTCACATACTTGCCATTCCCAACAGTGAAGGAGATGGGGACTTGGATGTCACTCTTATAGCTACTCAGACACTGTTTGTAGAAGTACGTGTTCTGTGTCCCATCTTCATTAAAGACAGAAAACCAAAAAAGAAAATGAGAGGCTAGGAGGGGACCCTCGAGTAACAGCAGGGAGGTTATTTTCCCTCCATATTTTTCCCTGGGGTGACGCTGCTGGGATCCTGTGTCTAGTTAGGGGGCCCACAATTCAAGAAATTAAAGAGGAACCCGGATCTAAACTACACCCCAAATTGCATCAGCCAGCCTGAGGTTAAAGGGTTTTGTGTGTGGATAGTACGGAGCGGTAGAGGGGCGGGTTAGGGCTAAACCTCGGGTCACGGCCACATGAACTCTGCAGTGAAGCCGTACCCTGAGTGGGTGGAAGTTTTAATAAAACATTTTGTGACTGTGCTGGGAAAATTTCCTGAGTGTGGTGAGAGGCAGGTGTGCACATATGGGAATAGATAGATAGGTAGATAGATAGAGGGAGTGTATGGGGATGGATGGATGGATAGATAGAGGGGGTGTATGGGGATGGATAGATAGATAGAGGGGGTGTATGGGGATGGATAGATAGATAGAGGGGGTGGATGGGGATGGATGGATAGATAGAGGGGGTGGATGGGAATGGATGGATAGATAGATAGAGGGGGTAGATGGGGATAGATAGATAGAGGGGGTGGATGGGGATAGATAGATAGATAGATAGATAGATAGATAGATAGATAGATAGATAGATAGATAGATAGATAGATAGATAGAGGGGGCAGATGGGGATAGATAGATAGATAGATAGATAGATAGATAGATAGATAGATAGATAGATAGATAGATAGATAGATAGATAGATAGAGGGGTGGATGGGGATAGATAGATAGAGGAGGTGTACAGGGATAGATAGACAAGCAGGTAGGTAGGTAGATAGAGACAGACCACGTTAAAGCTGATGTTGTGCTTTGCATCCTTCTTACAAGGTGAATGGAAGGAGCCATTTACTCTCTGTAATTCAGTGGGAGGATGAACAAAGCAAGGTCTGTAACTCAGATTTTCGATTCCAAACGTTGCGAAATGAAGGGAACTAGCGAGATCCGCTGGCGTGAGAACCTCCGGGAGTTGAACATGGAGACGGTTTGGAATCTCTTTAAGTCAAACGGGCAGAAACTATCTTGAATTTGCATCCCAAGCAAGGGAAGAACCGTGTAAGGCGGAGCTCCAGCCCTGAGCAGGCGACTAACAGCTTCAGACAGGACATCGGGAGCCCGGCAGTGTCCAAGGGATCTCAGCGCCAATCGCCTTTTCTAACACGATTCAGAACGGGCATTTCCACCCAAAGCAGCTTCGCTTGTCGCAGCGCAGCCGTCCATTGCGGGGATAAAGCTCAAGGGGTGAGATCCTGACCCCACTGAAGTCAATGGGAGATTTACAACTGACTCCAATGGGGCCAGGATTTGGAACCGCCGAGTCTTCCAGTCGCTATGTAAGACACCGTAATGTTGCCAGAATAAAGGCCGTGTTGAGCCCAGACTGAGTGTTCTGTGCCGGGTGAATGTGCTTTGTCGATGGACTGTTTGGGGTTGGCCTTAGCGATGTGGATGGTGACAGACTGCAGGGTAGGATGTGCCTGGGTTGACGGCAATGTCACCTACCCAGTGTAATATCTTCTGCCACGGAGAGGCAGCCACCAGTAGCCTTGTTGGCTTGGCAGGTTCCTGGAGCAAAACTGCAGGTCTCCGTTTCGCCAAAGCACGTGTTACATGTCAGGGTCTCACCTGGAGAAAGAAGAACAAGTGTTTCCTTCTTACTGTGGCATGACAGTGTCACTCTGACACGTCCCTTAGCCCCAGTCTTCACCCTCCGCTCCAAACAAGCCGCGGGGTTAACAGACCCGATTTCCTCCTGGACACTCAGCAATTGCACAGTTTCAGCCCCTGGGCCAGCAGTACCCAGGAGGTCAGACTGGGGACAGGTGAAGGGGATGATGCTCTTCCCAAGCCCCACCCACAAAATAAACTCCGCCCACCCCAGATGTGGCTCCCGTTGTGCAGGTATTCACAATACTGGAGAGTCACTCGCTTCGCAGCGTGTGTTGGCTGAGTCCATTGCACGGCCCCGGGCTCCTGACAGCCCCCCGTGGTCCTAACAAACTCCTTGTGTGCCCCTCCCACCCCCTTCTATTTCCAGGATACCATGCAACCCCCTCCACCCCCTACCTCATGCCAGGGGTTCTGTGTGCCCCCCATTTCCCCAACCCCCATATCAGGGTCCTCCATTCTTCCCCATGCCAGGGCTGCTGTATGCCCCCAATTCAGCCCCCACCCCATCATCCTTCTTTCTGTCTGGGAGATCAGCTGCTCAGGGTGTAACACGTTGCGCTCCATGGGGACACTGGGCAGCGCTGGACTGGGTGGGGTTGATGGGCGGGAAGATGTCAATGGTCCCATCAACTGGTTCTTTGACGTACACTCAGTTACAGAGGTGGTTGAAAGTGTGGCTGGGCTGGCCAGAAGCCAAGGGGCTCAGTGTGTCCCCGATTTCCCTCTTCCTGTTTTCTGATTTCCCCCAAAGTCAATGTGGTTCCGCCCAGTGCTGTCTAGAACATCCCCTGACATTTTGGAGTCTATGGAATGTAGGGTTCCAAAGTTATTGGGTTGCACAGAAATAGGGAAAAGCCACTGATGTGAGTGCAGCCCGGCTCTCTGGGCTGCCAGCCGGCCAGGGCTGGCCTTACCATGAGGCAAACTGAGGCAGACGCATCACTAGGACACAGAGTGTAGAAAATTGTGTCTGCTGCTGGTGCATATGTATTCTCTCTGCTCATGAGAAGGCAGCAAATCACCAGAGAACATTCCGTAGGTGGAAAGAGCTTGAGATGAGACTAAGGTTAAAGGCCACCATAATGATCAAGAGAAGATTGCATCAGAGTCTCTTTACTGGCAAAATCTTCTGAAAGGCTCAGTGCCATTCTGCCTCTGCTTGCTCGGTTGGAGAGCCCTGATTCCAGGTTACACTCAGGCCCTTAGCAGTGTAATTTACTCCTATATTTAGTCCCCTTTGTGCTGCCAAAGCAGTGCCGAGGGGCATTGGTGGAAATAAGAATTCAGGGCAGTGTCCGGTCATGGTGCCCCTCAGGCCTGGTCTACACTAACCAGGGTGATCTAGATACACTGCTCAGGGGGGTTGAAAAGTCCACACCCTGAGCACCGCAGCTCGGCCGATCTAACCCCTGGAGTAGATGCAGGTCGACGGGTGAATGCTTCCCTCAGCCTGGCTACCGGCTCAGGGAGGGGAGTTCCCACAGGGACGGAAAAACCCCGTCCATTGGGACAGGCGGCGTCTTCACTACGGGGCTCTGCCGGCCCAGCTACCGCACTGTGGCTAAACTGCTTCAATAGCCGTAGTGTAGACAGGGCCCTGTACCCCACACAGAGCTAATCCCCCTCCCTGCACATGCTGGATGTTCCCCTGACTGGGGATCCGTGGGGTATAAAGGATCCAAGCCCAGGGGGGTTACATGGCCACAGCAGCGATGACTCACCTTGTGCACTCGTTGTAGCTAGGAGAGCAGGGAGAAGGCAGAGGATGAAGGAAACCATCCTGGTGCTGGGAGGCTCACGGGGCTGCGCTCGGAGCTGAACAGAGCTTCTCACGGCTGACACAGCGAGCACTGCCGGGGGAGAGGAGGAGAGAGTCAAGACCGAAATGAGGATGGAAAGGGAATTCCAGACGAGATCTGGGGGGGAAAGCACCAAGGATCAGAGTAGCACAAATAACGAATTTTTTGCTTCACTGGCAGTTCCAAACGATCAGGAAATAAAAATCAGTTTTGGTTGAACCAAAATTCTCATCCGATTGAAAAGCCGAACAAAAAATGGTTTGGGTTCATTTTCAGGCATTTAAAAACATTCTTAAAATGGTTTAAATATAACTGTTGCCGTCAATTTTGAAATGACATTTTGAATTGAAAAAATCAAAACGTTTAATTCTGGAATTGTGAAGACAAAACATTTCCGTTTTTCAGGACGTTTTTTTTTCTAGGATTTGTTTTTGCTGCTACAGCAATGTGGTGACATTGACAGAAATTCGTGAAATGTTTCAGTTGCCGCAAACCTGCATTTTTAGGTGGAGAAAAGTTTTGGTGAAAACATCTCTCAGAAACAACGAGGAGTCCGGTGGCACCTTAAAGACTAACAGATTGATTTGGGCATCAGCTTTTGTTTTACCCACGAAATCTGTTAGTCTTTAAGGTGCCACCTTGTTGTTTTTCTGGATACAGACTACCACAGCTACCCCCTGATACTTGAGACCATGCATTTCTCTCAGCTCTTTCATGCCACAAACATGCCTAGAAATAAGAGAGTAGAACTCCAGGGTAGAGCCCTGCATGGGACTATATCTCCTGAGATAAATAGACACAAATGTTCACGCTGAGCCTTCCGGCCCCAGTGAGGATGGGAGTGGTGAGGAGATGCCTGATCGTCCAGTTAGTCAGAGGGCAGGTGACCTGGCAGCTACTGCAGCATCCATATCTCAAATGTTGTAACCAGGCACATTCCTGAAGAAAAGTGTAGATCAGAGAAGAGTGTGGTGGAGTCTAGATGATCCAGGACTGTGGACCCACTTGAGCAGTAGCCTGAGGGACTTCCTTCTACTGCATGGGCCACAGCAAGTGAAAAACTTCATGTTCCTCAAAGACAATGAAAATAGAAGTTTCCATCCAACACATTACTGGCGTCAAATCCCCAATGGTGACAAAGTGGAGAGGCCATGGCTTATGTACTCAAAAACCCAGAATGCTGCATACTGTTTTTGTTGTAAACCCTTCCAGTCTAATGTTCCAGCCACATTGGATTCTACAGGAACAAAGGACTGGAAAAATCTGGCTAGAAATCTGGCATGCCGTGAGAAGGCAGCAAATCACCAGAGAGCATGCCATAGGTGGAAAGAGCTTGAGATGAGACTAAGGTTAAAGGCCACCATAGATGATCAAGAGAAGATTGCATCAGAATCTCTTTACTGGCAAAATGTTCTGAAAAGGCTCATTGCCAATGTGAGAATGCTTGCTACCCAAAACCTACCACTGTGTGGCACTTCAGATCAGCTGTATGTGCCAAACAATGGAAACTTCCTTAAAATTGTGGAGCTGATGGCTGAGTTTGATGCTGTACTCCAGGAGCATCTAAGAAGAGCCACCACCCATGATATGTACACACACCACTACCTTGGAAAAACAATTCAAAATGAGATCATACAGTTATTGGCAACAAAAGTCAAACAGAAGATTGTGGCACATCTGAAGTCAGCAAGATGTTATTCTGGACTGCACACCTGACATCAGCCATACAGAACAAATGACTTTAATGGTACGTTTTGTAACAACAACAGAACCTAGTAAAAATGTCCCTGCAACGGTGACTGTCAGAGAGCATTTTCTGGAATTTATTGACATTGATGATACTACAGGAGCTGGTATGCAGGGCTGTAACCAGGCGCCAGCCAACCAAGCACGTGCTTGGGGTGGCTCCTGGTAAGGGGCAGCCAATCTTGGGGTGGCAGGGGCAGCATGGCTCGGCGGGGGGGGGGTTCTGGCAGCGCAGCGCTTGGTGGGGGGTGTTCGGCAGCGCGGCGCTACATGGGGAGGGGTTCAGCAGTGCGGTGCTCGGCGGGGGATGTTTGGTGGTGCTCCGTGCGGGGGGCTTTCGGCAGCGCCGTTCTCCGTGGGGGGGCGGGAGGGGTGTTCGGCAGCGCGGCGCTCGGGGATGTTCAGTGGCGCGGCGCTCGGAAGGGGTATCGGCAGGGCGGCGCTTGGTGGGGAGTGTTTGGCGGTGCTCCGCGCGGGGGTGGTTTCGTCAGAACGGCGCTCCACGGGGGGCAGGGGAGTGTTCGGCAGTGCGGCGCTCCGCAGGGGTTTCGGCAGCGCTCCGCACGGGGGAGGGCTTCAGCAGTGTGGCGCTCCACGGGGAACGGGGGGGGTTTCGACGGCGCTCCGAGCGGGGGTTTTAGCAGTGCAGCGCTCGGAGGGAGGCAGGGGGTGTTCGGCGGCGCGGCACTTGGTGGGGGGGGTGTTTCGGCGGGGCGGGGTGGCGCTGGGGGGGGTGTTACGGCGGGGCGGTGCTTTTTTTTGCTGCTTGGGGCGGCAAAAAAGTTAGAGCTGGCCCTGCTGGTATGACAAATGTGCTTCTTAAAAAGCTGGAAGATACTGGAATTGCGATAGCTAACATGACAGGTCAGGGCTACGATAATGGTGCCAACATGAGAGGAAAGCACAGAGGAGTGCAGACACGGATCCGAGAGTTAAACCCTGTAGGTTTTTTTGTCCCATGCAGTTCTCCTTCATTGAACTTGGTGGTCAGTGATGCAGCATCAGCTTCTAGTGAGGCTGCTGAATCTTTTAATATAATTCAAAGCATCTATGTATTTTTCTCGGCATCAACTCATCCATGGCAAATTTTGAAGCAACATCTGGGAATATCCTCTCTGACACTGAAACCACTGAGTGCCACATGATGGGAAAGTCGAATGGAGGCGATAAAGCCGATCAAACACCAAATTGGGAAGATAGACGATGCCGTAGTTGCCATTATGGAGGATAATGCTATGACAGGAACTGTTCGTGGGAGAACAGTGGCAGAGGGAAATGGAATCACCAGACACATACATAACTTCAAATTTCTGTGTGGCTTAGTGTTGTGGCATGACGTACTGTTTGAAATAAATGTTGTAAGCAAGAGACTCCAAAGTATTGACCTTGATATATCTGGAGCAATAGAACAACTGGACAAAGCAAAGTCATACCTACAGTCTTACTGGTCAGATGAGGGATTTCAAAATGTTCTGAAGAATGCACAGAAATTGACAGAGGAACGTCACACTGAAGCTATTTTCCCACCCCTTCAAGAATACAAGAGTCCCTGAAGAAGAAGACATTTTGATTACAAAGCACAGGATTATCCAATAAGAGACCCCAAACAACAATTCAAAGTTGAAGTCTTTAACCAGGTGCTAGATTGTGCAATACAGTCAGTTGAAGAAAGTTTCGTGCAGCTCAAGGAACCCAGCAGTATATTTGGGATGTTGTATGATATTCCAAAACTCCTCACTACACCTGAAGAAGACCTACACCAGCAATGCAGGGCACTAGAGACAGTGTTGACACATGATGACATGCGCGATATTGATGTGAGTGATTTAGGTGATGAACTGAAAGCCCTTTCAAGATACATTTCAGCAGGATCAACTCCAAAGGCTGTTCTGGAATATATGTGCACAAATAAGATGACCACCCTCTTTCCAAATGCTTTTGTTGCTCTGCACATACTTCTAACACTTCCTGTAACAGTTGCCAGTGGAGAACGCAGCTTCTCCAAGTTGAAGTTAATAAAAACACATCTGCGCTCCACAATGACACAGGAGAGGCTGGTCGACCTTGCAACCATCTCAATAGAGCATGAGCTGGCCCAGACTGTGGACCTTCAGCAGGGAGCAGTTCAAATCTTTGCAACCAAGAAGGCATGGAAAGCACAACGTTGATTATTCAAAAGACAAAATGCCAGTGTTTACTATGGAGACCAGAAAAGTTACATTTGTTGTTACTTAAATTTTTTGAACAAGGCATTTTAAGTTGTTAGTTCTCCTTTACTGGGGTAGGTAGCAGAGCCAAACCATGAGAGGAGTAGAACAAGAAGAAGGCAGAATTGAGACCTTTCATGGGGGCGTCATTTGAGCTCCCCGCTTCAGGTGCCAAAATGTTGTGGGCCAGCCCTGTTACTGCACTACAGTGAGGGAGCTTGCCGAAGACTTTTTGACAGTCCAAATCAATCATGTCGACTGGTTCTTTTCTGTTCCCTAAACCTGGGATGTTCAAAGCAGCCAAAGGGAGTTTGAGGCCCGACTCCCAGTGAGTTTCAGCAGACGCTGGCCCCCGCGCTGCTGGTTTTGCCTTTGAAAATCTCCCTACTTCATTCACACCCCATTCCATGAGTGAGGCTTCTTTTCCTTTGCACACACTGAGCCACTTTATCCCTGCTCTGTCATCGTCGTGGGGTTTTACAATGGGAGCTTGCACTTGAAAGACATCTCCAGCCTTTACAAGCTTTGTAGCTCATCATGAAAGATTACAAACAACAATTTAACACAGCATTAAAAACTCTTACCTTCAGCCGCACAATGGTTCCGTTCACCTCCAAGTTCTCTGTAAATTGAAGAGATGCACTAACCCGTCTAGCACGGCCCCTTTCCTCTCTATATAGGCCAAAGACAGAATCAGATTCATATATACATAGGCAGTAACAGTGAATGATTTCCTGAAATGTAATATATTACACGACCCTCATGCCTGGCCACTCCGTCTTTAAATACAATTCAGACTGACCCTTTCTCAGCCCATCAGCTTGTGTTTTATAGAACTTGTTCCATACAATCAGCTGGTTCGTGCAACAGAGATAACAGGTGATACTCAGCTTAGTCACAAGGGTAGAGGTGTGACTGTTTGCGCATTAGAGGGGTTTAGCCAGTTCATCGGGTGCTGGAAATCACACAACAATGGCCAATTGACAGAGTGGGGGATCTGGTTCCATTAACTCTGATGGAGCAATGGCCAATTGACACCAAATGGGGGGTCCAGTGAAACTATCCCAAGGAAACTTAAGTATGGCCATGGAGTTCATTCTGTTACAACAGCTCCTCTTCCACTCCCAGAACAGGTTACTAAATTCCTTATCATTAGATTGTGTAAATATTAATTGGTGACACATTTTCTTCCTCGCCCCATGGTAAGGGCGTTGCAGCAAAATGGGTCTCACGCGAATGACGTCGCACCCAGTTGGGGGAATTTATTTATAGAGTGAGCAGAGAAGAGCATTTAGGCCTTGGTTGTATTTCAGGCCAGTTTTACTCCCAGAGGTTGTTGAGATGGGCAGAGGTCTTCCAGATGGAATCCAGGTGTTAGGATCGCCAGGAATCTAAAGAGAGAGAGTGGTTGGAGATCGACTGATGAAAAGTGTGATGGAAAAGCTGGGGATTATTTATATCCATGTATTAAAGACCGTTGGCAGTTTTTCAAGGAGACGTTATTAAGAGCACAGGAGCAAACTATCTCACTGTGTAGGAAGGATGGCAAGAGACCACTCGGTCTAAACCAGGAGATCTTCAATGATCTGAAACTCAAAAAAGAGTCCTACAAAAAGGGGAAACTAGGTCAGATAATGAAGGATTAATATAAACACACAACACAAGCATGTCAGGACAAAGTTAGAAAGACCAAGGCACAAAACGAGATTAAACTAGCTAGAGAAAGAAAGGGTAAGAAGAAAACCTTCTACAAATACATTAGAAACAAAATGAAAACCAAGGACAGGGTAGGCGCATTACTCAGTGAAGGGGGGAAAGACAATAACGGCCAATGGAAATGCCAGAGGTGCTAAATGACTTTATTGTTTCAGTTTTCACCAAAAGGTTAGTAGCAATCAGACTTTTTATGTAGTGAACACCAGTGAAAATGAGGCAGGATCAGAGGCTAAAATAGAGAAAGAACAGGTTAAAAAATGTGTACACAAGTTAAATGTCTTCAAGTCAGCAGGGCCTGATGAAATACATCCTAGAATACTCCAGGAGCTGACTGAGGAGATATCTGAGCCATTAGCAATTATCTATGAAAAGTCATGGAAGACAGGAGAGATTCCAGAAGACTGGAAAAGGGCAAATCTAGTGCCAGTCTATAAAAAGTGAAATAAGGACGACCCAGGGAATTACAGACCAGTCAACTTAACATCTGTACCCGGAAAGATAACGGAACAAATAATCAAGCAATCAGTTTGCAAACACCTAGAAGATAACAA
Source organism: Chrysemys picta bellii (assembly GCF_011386835.1). Classification (NCBI taxonomy): domain Eukaryota; kingdom Metazoa; phylum Chordata; order Testudines; family Emydidae; genus Chrysemys; species Chrysemys picta. The sequence continues at coordinate 1,933,705 of NC_088810.1, read as the reverse complement.
GGTGCTAAGTAACAGCCAACATGGATTTGTCAATAATAAATCATGTCAAAGCAACCTGATAGCTTTCCTTGACAGGGTAACAAGCCTTGTGGAAGGGAGGGATGCGGTAGATGTGGTATAATCTTGACTTTAGTAAAGCTTTAGATACTGTCTCCCATGACCTTTTCATAAACAAACTAGGAAAATACAACCTCGATGGAGCTACTATAAAGTGGTGCAAAACTGGTTGGAAAATTGTTCCCAGAAAGTAGTCATCAGTGGTTCACAGTCAGGCTGGAAGGACATCACGAGTGGGGTCCCGCAAGGATCAGTTCTGGGTCCGGTTCTGTTCAATATCTTCATCAGTGATTTAGATAATGGCACAGAGAGTTGTTGTGGATGATACCAAGCTGGGAGGGGTTGCAAGTGCTTTGGAGGATAGGATTAAAATCCAAAGTGAGCTGGACGGACTGGAGAAATGGTCTGAAGGAAATAGGATGAAATTCAATAAGGACAAATGGAAAGTACTCCACTTAGGAAGGAACAATCAGTTGCACACATACAAAATGGGAAATGATGGCCTAGGAAGGAGAACTGCGGAAAGGGATCAGGGGGTCATAGTGGGTCACAAGCTAAGTGTGAGTCAACAGTGTAACGCTGTTCCAAAAAAAGCAAACATAATTTTGGGCTGTATTAGCAAGAGTGTGGTAAGCAAGACACAAGAAGTAATTCTTCCGCTCTACTCCGCGCTGATTAAGCCTCAACCGGAGTGTTGTGTCCAGTTCTGGGCACCACATTTCAGGAAAGATGTGGACAAATTGGAGGAAGTCCAGAGGAAAGCAACAAAAATGATTAAACATCTAGAAAACATGACCTATGAGGGAATATTAAAAAACATGGGTGTGATGTTGCACTCCATAAGCTTTATGGAAGTATGCTTATGAATAGGACATAACTGGAATATGCTTTATGCTAAATACCCCTTGTGTGGTGTCATTAGAAAGCTTGTGATCTACTAAGTGTGTTCATCCTATTTGTTTTCATGTATTATTTCTATATCTGGAGTTGGGAGAATAAGATATAAACGTGTATCACTGATGGAAACATATTAAGTGGAGGCCATTAAGGATGCACCAGTTGTAAATGGCCCGAGCTACTTAAAAGCCTTCCTGTGTACGTGTGGGCCAGCCCATGGGGAATGGAGACTAGATGTCTTACAGTGAGGTGTGACCATGTCACCTGATACTGAAATCCATCTTAAACCTGGTACTTTTCCATTTAGAAGGAGGGGTGGGGACCAGAGAGACAACATCTTTTTCTTGAGTGGTAACAGCTAATTTAGACCCCATAATTTTATATGTAGAGTTGTGATTATGTTTTCCAATGTGGAGTCATTGTGGATAGTTCTCTGAAAACATCCACTCGATGTGCAGCGGCCGTCAAAAAAGTGAACAGAATGTTGGGAATCATTAGGAAAGGGATAGATAATAAGACAGAAAATATCATATTTCCTCTGTATAAATCCATGGTACACCCACCTCTTGAATACTGAAGTGGTCATCCCATCTCATAAAAGATATATTGGAATTGGAAAAGGTTCAGAAAAGGGCAACATAAATGATTAGGAGTATGGAACGGCTTCCGTATGAGGAGAGATTAATAAGACTGGGACTTTTCATCTTGGAAAAGTGACAACTAAGAGGGGATATGATAGAGGTCTATAAAATGTTGAAGCATGTGAAGAAAGTGAATAAGGAAGTGTTATTTACTCCTCATAACACAAGAACTGGGGGCCACCAAATGAAATTAATAGTCAGCAGGTTTAAAACAAAAAAAAGGAAGTACTTCTTCATACAACGCACAGTCAACCTGTGGAACTCCTTGCCAGAGGATGTTGTGAAGGCTAAAACTATACCAGGGTTCAAACAAGAACTCATAGACTCATAGACTTTAAGGTCAGAAGGGACCATTATGATCATCTAGTCTGACCTCCCGCATGATGCAGGCCACAAAGCCGTCCCAACCCTTTCCCTTGACTCTGCTGTTGAAGTCCCCAAATCCTGTGGTTTAGAGACTTCAAGTAGCAGAGAATCCTCCAGCTAGTGACCCCTGCCCCATGCTGTGGAGGAAGGCGAAAAACCTCCAGGGCCTCTGCCAATCTACCCTGGAGGAAAATTCCTTCCCGACCCCAAATATGGCGATCAGTAGAACTCCGAGCATGTAGGCAAGACTCTCCAGCCAGACCCTCATTAGCCATTATACTATTTACCTGCCATGGCACACTGTTCATTTGACTAAAATCATGTTATCCCATTAAACCATTCCCTCCATAAACTTATCTAGCTTAATCTTAAAACCAGACAGGTCCTTCGCCCCCACCGTTTCCCTCGAAAGGCTGTTCCAATATTTCACCCCTCTGACGGTCAGAAACCTTCGTCTAATTTCAAGCCTAAACTTCCCAACGGCCAGTTTATATCCATTCGTTCTCGTGTCCACATTAGTACTAAGCTGGAATAATTCCTCTCCCTCCCTGGTGTTTATTCCTCTAATATATTTAAAGAGAGCAATCATATCCCCCCTCAGCCTTCATTTGGATAGGCTAAACTACATAAGTTCATGGAGGACAGGTCCATCAATGGCTATTAGCCAGGACGGACAGGGCTGGTGTCCCTAGCCTCTGTTTGCCGGAGCTGGGAATGGGCGACAGGGGATGGATCACTTGATGATTCCCTGTTCTGTTCATTCCCTCTGGGGCACCTGGCACTGGCCACTGTCAGAGGACAGGACACTGGGCTCGATGGACCTTTGCTCTGACCCAGTGTGGCCATTCTTACGTTCTTATGCTCGAGCTGTGGATAGCAGTGTGGCCATGATGCGTGTCAGGACTCCCTGTGTGGAGCCCCACCGTGCCTCAGTTTCCCAGGTCCCAACGGGCTGTTGCACAGACCAAGTGATGAATGTCTGTGAGGCCCTCAGATCCTGTGGCGAGAACGCCACAGAGAGGCCCAGGAGGTGTCATTAATCATTCAGAGCAGCCCGGGCTAGGAACAGCAGGTGGGAAATACGGCCAGGGGTAATGCCCCAACGAGAAGGAAAAGACGTATTGACCGTGGCAGGGCTGCGGTGGAGAACGCACAGTGTTTGATTGTCGAATCAAAGGCTGTAGCACACTGCAAATGTGCCAGGGGATTGGATTAACCTTGTACTGGCAACGTGTGTTCTGGCATTTCCTAACTTCTCAGTGCTTGAGTGGGCAACCTCCATGGTGTGCTTGGGATGTAGATTTTTATTGTAGATTTTATATTATAAACACAGAGAGAGAGAGAGAGAGAGAGAGAGAGAGAGAGAGAGAGACAAGGAAATTCTTCTGTGGCTAATGCATCTGACAGCCCCCCAGTCTCATGCGGTCGGGCTCAGCAACAGGCAACCCCAACATAACAACACATCCTGATTTATTCGGTGAATTTGCTAATACACAGAGAGATTCCAGCCAGCCGCGAGGTACTGGGACAGACGCTCACCCATACGCTGGGCAGACCCTTGGCTATGCAGCGGCCCCTTTTCATCGCCCCGGCAGCGCGGAGGGGCCTCGGAGGGGGGTAGCTGGGACTTCAGGCCTTTATTCACAGGCACCAGGTGCTGCGTGGGCCGTGCTGGGTGGGTCAGGAGAGCAGCTTCACCAGCAGCAGCCCAGTCAGGCCAGGCAGGTAGAGGGCAAAGGAGAATTTCCCCAGAGCCGGGCTGGCCCCACTGTGGGTTGTATGGGCGGGGAGGGCGGGTTTGGATGAGGTGGTGGTTTTGGGTGGGGTAGTGGGTTTGGTGGTGGTGGTTGTAGGGGTGGGTGTTTTCTGGATGGTGGTTGTTTTGTTTGTGGTAGTTGTGTTGGGGGTGGTGGTGGTTGTAGGGGTGATAGTGGTAGTGGTGGTGGTGGTAGTAGGAGTGGGGGTGGTGCTGGTGGTGGTATTAGCGGGGGTGGCATTTGTGGGAAGGGGGTTGGTGGTATTAGCGGAGGGGGTGGTTATGGGAGGGGGGCTGGTGGGTATTTTCTGTGCCAGAACAGAGGACCCCCAAAAAAAGTTAAATGTGTAGAGTGCAGTAGCCAGGTTGGTTCCAGGTTTAATGGCCTGAGCAGACGCAGTAGCGCAGCCTTTTGCTTGAAATGGTGAAGGAGATGAACCTGATGGAGGAAATCAGCCTGTTAGCTGTGGGCAGCTCTGGTTCCTTCTCTGCCCCCAGAACCTCTGTCTCCATCATCCAGCGGTTCCCACCTCTGCCTCCTGTTCCCACCCGCCCGGTGCTCTCCCTGCTCTTGCTGTAACCGGCCAGGGCAGGGGGGGCGTCTGGTCCCCTCTCGTCTCCCCCCGCCCCTTTCTGCAGCTCCACAAGACACTGAAGCTGGAGTTTGGGACCAGCTGATCGTCGGGGGCGGCTCCTTCCCCAGCGCCCGGCCCCCCCGGGGAACACGCCCAGCTCTCACCGTCCCCGGCAGTCCCAACCGCTCGGTTCAGTTATTGTATAAACACCCCAAAGCACTGGGAGTCCTGGACACACACTGAGAACAGGAGCATCCGCACTGAGCAATAGCTTAGCTCCACCTTAAACATACAGGGAGTGGAGTCTAGTGGTTAGAGCAGTGGGGCTGGGAGCCAGGACTCCTGGGTTCTCTCCCAGCTCTGCATCATCGACATAACAACCCTTCCCATGGTAAGAGACCGTGTTGTCATAACTCCAGGACCAGGGCGGCATCACTGAGAGGGGGGAACTGGTGAGGAAGGGAAAACTTCCAAGTTCCTCTCTCCTTCCCTCCGGCCAAAACCCCCCCTTGCTGCCCCCACCCGCCCCAGGGCCCAGCACAGACTAGTTTTCACCAGTCTCGGGGGAGTTCCTGGGGTGTGAGATTCCCGGGGTAGCTCCCGCACTGCGGCCAGCTGGCAGCATTTACCTTGGTATAGAAACCCAGTGAAATCGATGCAATAGGTCTCGTCCCCGGTACAAGGGGTGACTGAGTTGTTGCAGACAGTGAAGTTCAGAGCGAAGCAGGTTGGGCACTGCAGCCCGTTCTCGGTGGTGCTCCCCGTGGGCACTGAGAACCGAGAGAGAGAGAGAGACGGTCACAGGGTGGGTTAAACCTTGTTCAATCTGGTGGATGTGCCCTGCATTGCCTGAGCAGGTGAAGGCCCCACCCCCAGCCCAACGGCATTTCTCTGTCTGTCTGTGACACGACTGTCTGTGAATGGCGCATCCGATCAGTTCCAGACCCCGGCGTGTTTGAAGGTGGAGCCTGACAGGTTCAGGGAGATTTAGATTTGAGCCCATCCCGGCTGCTGCCCCCTCTCTCACGTGCAGCCCTCGCCCGTCTGGTTTCACATGGGCCCGACTGTTCCACCCCTGGTTTGGAGACCCGCCAGCGACAGGCATTTCAATGGCGACAGAAATGACATTCGAGTGAATGGACGTTGGGGGCAGTAAAGGGGAGAAATAGGAACAAATATAGTTGTGCCAGGGTGTCATAACTATAAAGGGAAGGGTAACAGCCCTCCTGTGTACAATACTATAAAATCCCTCCTGGCCAGAGACTCCAAAATCCTTTGACCTGTAAAGGGTTAAGAAGTTCAGGTAACCTGGCTGACACCTGACCCAAAGGACCAATAAGGGGACAAGATACTTTTAAATCTTGGTGGGGGGAAGGCTTTTGTTTGTGCTCTATGTTTTGGGGGTTGTTCGCACTTGGGACTAAGAGGGACCAGACATCAATCCATGCTCTCCAAATCTTTCTGAACAAGTCTCTCATATTTCAAACTTGTAAGTAACAGCCAGGCAAGGCGTGTTAGGTTTATCTTTGTTTTCTCAACTTGTAAATGTTCCTTTTGCTAGAGGGTTTACCTCTGTTTGCTGTAACTTTGAACCTAAGGCTAGAGGGTGTTCCTCTGGGCTCCTTGAATCTGATTACCCTGTAAAGTTATTTTCCATCCTGATTTTACAGAGATGATTTTTACCTTTCTTTCTTTAATTAAAAGCCTTCTTTTTAAGAATCTGATTTTTCCTTGTTTTAAGATCCAAGGGGTTTGGATCTGTATTCACCAGGGAATTGGTGGAGGCGTCTCTCAAGGCTACCCAGGGAGGGAAAGGTTTTGTGGGGGAAGACAGAGTTTCCCAAATGACTCAAACTATTTGGGTGGTGGCAGCAAAAGCAGATCTAAGCTGGTAGTTAAGCTTAGAGGTTTTCATGCAGATCCCCACATCTGTACCCTAAAGTTCAGAGTGGGGAAGGAACCTTGACACAGGGGCTTGTCCACATGAACCATTCAACTGTAGCAAAGGGGGACAGGGTGTAAGGATCCGTCAGGTGTGAATCGACCCTGCACCAGACTGACACGCCCTAGCTGGCCACGTGCACCCTGCTGACGTGCGTGAACCGTTTGTTAATGTGCTTTGAGCTAGTGCCCTTCCAAAGCGCCCGAAGGGTCACGGGCATCGGCAGGGGGCACACGGAGAGCTGGATTCACAGCCCAGCTCAGCGCCGTCTCACTGTTCATGTCGACAAGCCATTAAAGAGGGACGGTAAAAACACACTCATAACTTACCTCCAAGTACAGCCGAGTTACAGTTATCTGTGTTGTTGCACCATGTGGTGTTGATCCTCACATACTTGCCATTCCCAACAGTGAAAGAGATGGGGACTTGGATGTCACTCTTATAGCTACTCAGACACTGTTTGTAGAAGTACGTGTTCTGTGTCCCATCTTCATTAAAGACAGAAAACCAAAAAAGAAAATGAGAGGCTGGGAGGGGAACCTCGAGTAACAGCAGGGAGGTTATTTTCCCTGCATATTTTTCCCTGGGGTGACGCTGCTGGGATCCTGTGTCTAGTTAGGGGGCCCACAATTCAAGAAATTAAAGAGGAACCCGGATCTAAACTACACCCCAAATTGCATCAGCTAGCCTGAGGTTAAAGGGTTTTGTGTGTGGATAGTAGGGAGCAGTGAGGGGGCGGGTTAGGGCTAAACCTCGGGTCACGGCCCACGTGAACTCTGCAGTGAAGCCGTACCCTGAGTGGGTGGAAGTTTTAATAAACCCATTTGTGACTGTGCTGGGAAAATTTCCTGAGTGTGATCAGAGGCAGGTGGGCACATATGTGGATGGATGGATGGATAGATAGAGGGGTGGATGGGGATAGATGGATGGATGGATAGATAGATAGAAGGGGTGGATGGGGATAGATAGATAGATAGATGGATAGAGGGGGTGGATGGGGATGGATGGATAGATAGATAGAGGGGTGTACGTGGATAGATAGATAAGCAGATGGATAGATAGATGGGGTGGATGGGGATGGATGGATAGATAGATGGGGTGGATGGGGATGGATGGATAGATAGACGGGGTGTATGGGGATCGATAGATAGATAGATAGATAGATAGAGGGGGTGGACGGGGATAGATAGAGAAGCAGGTAGGTAGGTAGGTAGATAGAGGGGGTGGGTGGAGATGGATGGATAGATAGAGAAGCAGGTAGGTAGGTAGGTAGATAATGCCAGATCACGTTAAAGCTGATGTTGTGCTTTGCATCCTTCTTACAAGGTAAGTGGAAGGAGCCATTTACTCTCTTTTAATTCAGTGGGAGGATGAACAAAGCCAGGTCTGTAACTCAGATTTTCGATTCCAAACGTTGCGAAATGAAGGGAACTAGCGAGATCCGCTGGCGTGAGGACCTCCGGGAGTTGAACATGGAGACGGTTTGGAATCTCTTTAAGTCAAATGGCAAAAACTATCTTGAATTTGCATCCCAAGCAAGGGAAGAACCGTGTAAGGCGGAGCTCCAGCCCTGAGCAGGCGACTAACAGCTTCAGACAGGACATTGGGAGCCCGGCAGTGTCCAAGGGATCTCAGCGCCAATCTCCTTTTTTAACACGATTCAGAACGGGCATTTCCACCCAGAGCAGCTTCGCTTGTCGCAGCGCAGCCGTCCATTGTGGGGATAAAGCTCAAGGGGTGAGATCCTGACCCCACTGAAGTCAATGGGAGATTTACAACTGACTCCAATGGGGCCAGGATTTGGAACCACCGAGTCTTCCAGTCACTACATAAGACACCGTAACGTTGCCTGAATAAATGACGTGTTGAGCCCAGACTGAGTGTTCTGTGCCGGGTGAATGTGCTTTGTCGATGGACTGTTTGGGGTTGGCTTAGCGGTGAGGCTGGTGACAGACTGCAGGGTTGGATGTGCCTGGGTTGACGGCAATGTCACCTACCCAGTGTAATATCTTCTGCCACGGAGAGGCAGCCACCAGTTGCCTTGTTGTCTTGGCAGGTCCCTGGAGCAAAATTGCAGGTGTCCGTTTGGCCAAAGCACGTGTTACATGTCAGGGTCTCACCTGGAGAAAGAAGAACAAGTGTTTCCTTCTTACTGTGGCTCCTGGCAGCCACCCATGGCCCTCCCAAACTCCTCGCATGCCTCTGCCATCCCCTTCCATTGCAGGGATACCATGCAATCCCCTCCACCCCCTACCTTATGCTAGGAGCTGTGTGTGCCCCCCATTTACCCATCCCCCATATCAGAGTCCCCCATTCTCCCCCCACCATGCCAGGGCCGCTGTGTCCCCCCTTCCCAATCCCCTATACCAGGGCCCCTCATTCTTCCCCCCATGTCAGGGGCTCTGTGTGCCCCCAATTCAGCCCCCCCCCCATACACACACACACCATCATCCTTCTTTCTGTCTGGGAGATCAGCTGCTCAGGGTGCAACATGTTAACCTCCATGGGGATGCTGGGCAGTGCTGGACTGGGTGGGGTTGATGGACGGGAAGATGTCAATGGTCCCATCAACCGGTTCTTTGACGTGCACACAGTCACAGAGGTGGTTGAAAGTGTGGCTGGGCTGGCCAGACACCAAGGGGCTTGGTGTGTCCCCGATTTTCCCTTTCTGGTTTTCTGATTTCCCCCAAAGTCAATAGGGTTCTGTCCAGTGCTGTCTAGAACATCCCCTGACATTCTGGAGTCAATGGAATGTAGGGTTCCAAAGTTATTGGGTTGCATAGAAATAGGGAAAGGCCACTGATGTGAGTGCGGCCAGGCTCTCGGGGCTGCCAGCCGGCCAGGGCTGGCCTTACCATGAGGCGAACTGAGGCAGACGCATCACTAGGACACAGAGTGTAGAAAATTGTGTCTGCTGCGGGTGCCTATGTATTCCCCTCTGCTCTAGATGCACAGAGATGGTAGAGTGCTGGGCTGGAGGAAGGAGGGCACAAGAGACATCACAGGCAGGCAGGCGAAAAGGTGAGAGGGAATAACAGAAAGCAGCAGGCGCTGCAGGGAGAGAGAGGAGGAGGAGGAGCCTCTTGTGTACCTCTCCAGCACCCCCAGGAGCCTGGACTGATTCACACCAGCTTCTCAGAGAGCTTCCTGTTTCCTGCTGCTTCCCTGAACCCATTTGAGGAGAACAGGCAGTCAACTGAAGTAGTAGGAGCCAGTTAGGCCCTTAAGATGCTGATATCTTCCCTCACTCAGGCCCTGCTACCAGCCTGCTTATTTGTCCCCTTCAATTGAGTGTTCAGAGCCACTGTAGCTGGCACAGAACCGCAGTCATAAGTGAAAGAAGAAAACGCCCCTCTGGGGCAGCATTCAGATAAAGAAAGCAAAGGAAGCTTTTCTATCTCAGCAGGAAGCAGCTCTCCTGAGATACATAGACACAAATGTTCACGCTGAGCCTTCCGGCCCCAGTGAGGATGGGAGGGGTGAGGAGATGCCTGATCTTCCAGTTAGTCAGAGGGCAGGTGATCTGGCAGCTACTGCAGCATCCATATCTCAAATGTTGTAACCAGGCACATTCCTGAAGTAAAGTGTAGATCAGAGAAGAGTGTGGTGGAGTCTAGATGATCCAGGACTGTGGACCCACTTGAGCAGTAGCCTGAGGGACTTCCTTGTACAGCATGGGCCACAGCAAGTGAAAAACTTCATGTTCCTCAAAGACAATGAAAATAGAAGTTTCCATCCAACACAGTACTGGCGTCAAATCCCCAATGGTGACAAAGTGGGGAGGCCATGGCTTATGTATTCAAAAACCCAGAATGCTGCATACTGTTTTTGTTGCAAACCCTTCCAGTCTAATGTTCCAGCCACATTGGGTACTACAGGAACAAAGGACTGGAAAAATCTGGCTAGAAATCTGACATGCCATGAGAAGGCAGCAAATCACCAGAGAGCATTCCATAGGGGGAAAGAGCTTGAGATGAGACTAAGGTTAAAGGCCACCATAGATGATCAAGAGAAGATTGGATCAGAGTCTCTTTACTGGCAAAATGTTCTGAAAAGGCTCATTGCCAATGTGAGAATGTTTGCTACCCAAAACCTAGCACTGCCTGGCACTTCAGATCAGCTGTATGTGCCAAACAATGGAAACTTCCTTAAAATTGTGGAGCTGATGGCTGAGTTTGATGCTGTACTCCACGATCATCTAAGAAGAGTCACCACCCAAGAAATGTACACGCACCACTACCTTGGAAAAACAATTCAAAATGAGATCATATAGTTACTGGCAACAAAAGTCAAACAGAAGATTGTGGCAGATCTGACGTCAGCAAGATATTACTCTGTTATTCTGGACTGCACACATGACATCAGCCATACAGAACAAATTATTTTAAAGGTGTGTTTTGTAACAACAGAAACTAGTGAAAATGTCCCTGCAATGGTGACTGTCAGAGAGCATTTCCTAGAATGTATTGACATTGATGATACTACTGAAGCTATTTTCCCACCCATTCAAGAATACAAGAGTCACCGAAGAAGAAGACATTTTGATTACGAAGCACGGGATAATCCCATAAGAGACCCCAAACAACAATTCAAAATTGAAGTCTTTAACCAGGTGCTGGATTGTGCAATACAGTCAGTTGAAGAACGTTTCATGCAGCTCAAGGAACCCAGCAGTATATTTGGGATGTTGTATGATATTCCAAAACTCCTCACTACACCTGAAGAAGACCTACACCAGCAATGCAGGGCACTAGAGACAGTGACACATGATGACATGCGCGATATTGATGCGAGTGATTTAGGTGATGAACTGAAAGCCCTTTCAAGATACATTTCAACAGGATCAACTCCAAAGGCTGTTCTGGAATATATGTGCACAAATAAGATGACCACCTCTTTCCAAATGCTTTTGTTGCTCTATGCATAATTCTAACACTTCCTGTAACAGTTGCCAGTGGAGAACGCAGCTTCTCCAAACTGAAGTTAATAAACACACATCTGCGCTCCACAATGACACAGGAGAGGCTGGTCGGCCTTGCAACCATCTCAGTAGAGCACGAGCTGGCCCAGACTGTGGACCTTCAGCAGGGAGCAGTTCAATTCTTTGCAACCAAGAAGGCACGGAAAGCACCACTTTGATTATTCAAACAGATAAAAATGCCAGTGTTTACTATGCAGACAAGAAAAGTTACATTTCTTGTTCAGGTGTTTGAAAGTTAAGTGTTACTTAAAATGTTTGAACAAGGCATTTTAAGTTGTTGGTTCTCCTTTACTGGGTAGATAACAGAGCCGTACCATGAGAGGAGTAGTACAGGAAGAAGGCAGAATTGAGACCTTTCAAAGTTTTAGCCCAAGCGACGGGGCATGGGGGCGTCATTTGAGCGCCCCACCTCAGGTGCAAAAATGTTGTGGGCCGGCCCTGCAGCCGGCCAGCAGAGGGGTGTGACAGAAGGGTTTGGGGTGCAGAAGCCAGCTGTCTTGGCCCCTAGGCTTGAGGGGATTGCTCCCCGTTGGGAAGGCTCTCTGATGACTGGTCCCCGAGGTTTAGATCCCGGTTACATGGCCCTGAGTTTAAGGTAAAGCCAACTTTGCACCCATCCCTCTGGATCAGCCCAGCCGTTCGCAGTCTGTGGGGAATGGGAAGGATGGAAATTGCCAGGCAAAAAACAGAACAAAAGGACGTTCATTGTCCCTTGTTCCCCAAATTACCATTGATACAAGTGGCATTAACAGTACATGGACATGCACAGACCTCTTGAGGACCTCTGTGTGAACAATCTCTGCCCTTCAAAGCCCTGCACACATGCTGCACCTTGGATTGGTCTAAATTCAACTCCCAGCCATTGGATCTCATTCTGCCTCTGTTTGCTCGGTTGGAGAGCCCTGATTCCAGGTTACACTCAGGCCCTTAGCAGTGTCATTTACTCCTATATTCAGTCCCCTTTATGCTGCCAAAGCAGTGCCGAGGGGCCTTGGTGGAAATGAGAATTCAGGGCAGTATCTGGTAACGGTGTCCCTCAGGCCTGGTCTACACTAACCAGGGTGATCTAGATACACTGCTCAGGGGGGTTGAAAAGTCCACACCCTGAGCACCGCAGCTCGGCCGATCTAACCCCTGGAGTAGATGCAGGTCGACTGGTGAATGCTTCCCTCGGCCTGGCTACCGGCTCAGGGAGGGGAGTTCCCACAGGGACGGAAAAACCCCGTCCATTGGGACTGGCGGCGTCTTCACTACGGGCCTCTGCCGGCCGAGCTACCGCACTGTGCCTAAACTGCTTCAATAGCCGTAGTATAGACAAGGCCCTGTACCCCACACAGAGCTCGTCCCCCTCCCTGCACATGCTGGATGTTCCCCTGACTGGGGATCCGTGGGGTATAAAGGGTCCAAGTCCAGGGGGGGTTACATGGCCACAGCAGCGGATGACTCACCTTGTGCACTCGTTGTAGCTAGGAGAGCAGGGAGAAGGCAGAGGATGAAGGAAACCATCTTGGTGCTGGGAGGCGCACGGGGCTGGGATGGAGCTGAACGGAGCCTCTCACGGCTGACACGGAGAGCTCCGCCGGGGGGGAGGAGGAGAGAGTCAAGACCGAAATGAGGATGTAAAGGGAATTCCAGCCGAGATCTGGGGGGGAAAGCACCAGGGATCAGAGCTGCACAAATAACCAATATTTTGCTTCACTGGTAGTTCCAAACGATCCGGAAATAAAAACACATTTCGGTTGAACCAAAATTCTCATCTGACCGAAAAGCCGAACAAAAAATGGTTTGGGTTCGTTTTCAGGCATTTAAAAACATTCTTAAAATGGTTTAAAGATAAATGTTGCCTCCAATTTTGAAATGACATTTTGAGTTGAAAAAAATCAAAATGTTTAATTCTGGAATTGAGAAGACAAAACATTCCCATTTTTTCAGGATTTTTTCAGCAGTATATTTGAACAAGGCATTTTAAGTTGTTAGTTCTCCTTTACTGGGTAGGTAGCCGAGCCAAACCATGAGAGGAGTAGAACAGGAAGAAGGCAGAATTGAGACCTTTCAAAGTTTTGGCCCAAGCGAGGGGGCATGGGGCGTCATTTGAGCTCCCCGTCTAAGGTGCCACAATGTTGTGGGCCGGCCCTCTTACTGCCCTACAGTGAGGGAGCTTGCCAAAGTCTTTTTGACAGTCCAAATCAATTATGTCAACTGGTTCTTCTCTGTTCCCTGAACCTGGGACGTTCAAAGCAGCCGAAGGGTGTTTGAGACCCGACTCCCAGTGAGTTTCAGCAGACGCTGGCCCCCGCGCTGCTGGTTTTGCCTTTGAAAATCTCCCTATTTCGTTCACACACCATTCCATGAGTGGGGCTTCTTTTCCTTTGCACAAACTGAGCCACTTTATCCCTGCTCTATCATCGTCGTGGGGTTTGACAATGGGAGCTTGCATTTGAAATATATCTCCAGCCTTTACAAGCTTTGCAGCATATCATGAAAGATTACAAACAATAATTTAACACGGCTTAAAATCTCTTACCTTCAGCTGCACAATGGTTCCGTTCACCTCCAAGTTCTCTGTAAATTGAAGAGATGCACTAACCCGTCTAGCACGGCCCCTTTTCTCTCTATATAGTCCAAAGACAGAATCGGATTCATATATACATAGGCAGTAACAGTGAATGATTTCCTAAAATGTAATATATTACACGACCCTCATGCCTGGCCACTCCGTCTTTAAATACAATTCAGACTGACCCTTTCTCAGCCCATCAGCTTGTGTTTTATAGAACTTGTTCCATACAATCAGCTGGTTCGTGCAACAGAGATAAGAGGTGATACTCAGCTTAGTCACAAGGGTAGAGGTGCGACTGTTTGCACATTAGAGGTGCTTAGTCAGTTCATCGGGTGCTGGAAATCACACAACAATGGCAAATTGACAGCAGCCGGGGACCTGGTTCCATTCACAATAATGGAGCAATGGCCGATTGACACTAAATGGGGGGTCCAGTGAAACCATCCCAAGGAAACCAAGGATGGCCATGGAGTTGGTTCCATTAGGACAGCTCCCCTCCCATTCGCAGAACAGGTTACTAAATTCCTTATCATTAAATTGTGTAAACATTCATGCTGACACATTTTCTTCCTCGCCCCATGTCAAGGGCGTTGCAGCAAAATGGGTCTCACGCGCATGACGTCACACCCGGCTAAAGGAATTTATTTATAGAATAATAGAATGGAGAAGAGCGTTTCGGCCTTGCTTGTATTTCAGGACAGTATTAATCCCGGAGGTTGTCGAGGTGGGTAGGGGGTTTCCAGACGGAATCCAGGTGTTAGGATCTCCAGGAATCTAAAGAGAGAGAGTGGTTTGTGATTAACTGATGAAAAGTGTGATGGAAAATCTGGGGATTATTTATATCCATGTATTAAAGACAGTTGGCATATTAAAGGCACAGGAGCAAACTATCTCACTGCGTAGGAAGGATGGCAAGAGACCACTCTGTCTAAACCAGGAGATCTTCAATGATCTGAAACTCAAAAAAGAGTCCCACAAAAAGTGGAAACTAAGTCAGATTATGAAGGATTAATATAAACACACAACACAAGCATGTCAGGACAAAGTTAGAAAGGCCAAGGCATAAAACGAGATTAAACTAGCTAGAGACAGAAAGGGTAAGAAGGAAACATTCTACAAATACATTAGAAGGAAGATGAAAACCAAGGACAGGGTAGGCGCATTACTCAGTGAAGGGGGGAAAGACAATAACAGACAATGGAAATGGCAGAAGTGCTAAATGACTTTATTGTTTCAGTTTTCACCAGAAGGTTAGTAGCGATCAGACGTCTTATGTAGTGAACACCAGCAAAAATGAGGTAGTCTCAGAGGTTAAAATAGAGAAAGAACAGGTTAAAAATTGCGTAGACAAGTTCAATATCTTCAAGTCAACAGGGCCTGATGAAATACATCCTCAGGGAGCTGACTGAGGAGATATCTGAGCCATTAGCGATTATCTCTGAAAAGTCATGGAAGACAGGAGATTTTCCAGAAGACTGGAAAAGGGCAAATCTAGCGCCCATCTATATAAAGTGAAATAAGGACGACCCAGGGAATTACAGACCAGTCAGATTAGCTTCAGTAACCGGAAAGATAACGAAACAAATAATCAAGCAATCAGTTTTCAAACACCTAGAAGATAACAAGGTGCTAAGTAACAGCCAACATGGATTTGTCAATAATAAATCATGTCAAAGCAACCTGATAGCTTTCCTTGACAGGGTAACAAGCCTTGTGGAAGGGAGGGATGCGGTAGATGTGGTATAATCTTGACTTTAGTAAAGCTTTAGATACTGTCTCCCATGACCTTCTCATAAACAAACTAGGAAAATTCAACCTCGATGGAGCTACTATAAAGTGGGTGCAAAACTGGTTGGAAAATTGTTCCCAGAAAGTAGTCCTCAGTGGTTCACAGTCAGGCTGGAAGGGCATAATGAATGGGGTCCTGAAGGGATCAGTTCTGGGTCCGGCTCTGTTCAATGTCTTCATAAATGATTTAGATCATGGCATAGAGAGTATACAGATAAAGTTTGTGGATGATACCAAGCTGAGAGGGGTTGCAAGTGCTTTGGAGGATAGGTTTAAAATCCAAAATGTGGTGGACAAACTGGATAAGTGGTCTGAAGGAAATACAATGAAATTCAATAAGGAAAAATGTAAAGTACTCCACTTAGGAAGGAACAATCAGTTGCACACATACAAAATGGGAAATGACGGCCTAGGAAGGAGAACTGCAGAAAGGGATCAGGGGGTCATAGTGGGTCACAAGCTAAGTGTGAGTCAACAGTGTAATGCTGTTGCAAAAACAAAACCATCATTTTGGACTGTCTTAGCAAGAGTGTGGTAATCAAGATACAAGAAGTAATTCTTCCGCTCTACTCCGTGCTGATTAAGCCTCAACTGGAATGTTGTGTCCAGTTCTGGGCTCCATATTTCAGGAAAGATGTGGACAAATTGGAGGAAGTCCAGAGAAGAGCAACAAAAATGATTAAAGGTCTAGAAAACATGACCTATGAGGGAAGATTAAAAAACATGGGTGTGATGTTGCACTCATAGACTCATAGACTCATAGACTTTAAGGTCAGAAGGGACCATCATGATCATCTGGTCTGACCCCCTGCATGCTGCAGGCCACAAAACCGTCCCTACCCTTCCCTTGACTCTGCTGTTGAAGTCCCCAAATCCTGTGTTTTAGTGACTTCAATTGGCAGAGAACCCTCCTGCTAGCGATCCCTGCCCCATGCTGCGGAGGAAGGCGAAAAACCTCCAGGGCCTCAGCCAATCTACCCTGGAGGAAAATTCCTTCCCGACCCCAAATATGGCGATCAGTAATACCCCGAGCATGTAGGCAAGAGTCTCCAGCCTGACCCCTGTTAGCCATTATACTATTTACCTACCATTGCTTGGTATTCGTTGGCTAATATGTTTTACCATTAAACCATTCCCTCCATAAACTTATCTAACTTAATCTTAAAACCAGACAGGTCCCTCGCCCCCACCGTTTCCCTCGGAAGGCCGTTCCAATATTTCACCCCTCTGACGGTCAAAAACCTTCGTCTAATTTCAAGCCTGAACTTCCCCACGGCCAGTTTATATCCATTCGTTCTCGTGTCCACATTAGTACTAAGCTGGAATAATTCCTCTCCCTCCCTTGTATTTATCCCTCTGATATATTTAAAGAGAGCAATCATATCCCCCCTCAGCCTTCGTTTTGTCAGACTAAACAACCCGAGCTCCTCTAGTCTCCTTTCATACGACAGGTTTTCCATTCCTGTGATCATCCTAGTGGCCCTTCTCTGCACCCGTTCCAATTTGAGTTCATCTTTTTTAAACATGGGAGACCAGAACTGCACACAGTACTCCAAATGAGGTCTCACCAGCGCCTTATACAACGGAAGCTTTATGGAAGTATGCTTATGAATATGACATAACTGGCATATGTTTTATGCTAAATACCCATTGTATGGTGTCATTAGAAAGCTTGTAATCTACTAAGTGTGTTCATCCTATTTGTTTTCATGTATTATTTCTATATCTGGAGTTGAGAGAAGAAGATATAAACTTGTATCACTGATGTAAACATATTAAGTGGAGGCCATTAAGGATGCTCCAGAAACAATCAGTTTTAAATGGCCTTAGTTTCTTGAAAGCCTTCCTGTGTATGTGTGGGCCAGCCCACGGGGAATGGAGACTAGGGGTTAATACGTGGCCATGTCACCTGATATGAAATCCATCCTAAACCTGGTACTTTTCCATTTAGAAGGAGGGGTGGGAACCAAGCACAGGCAAAAGATTCCCGCCTTGTGTCAAAGTTATAAAAGGGAGTGGAGCAAGACAAAGGGGGCTTCCAGTCATGAGAAAACCCCTTCTTACTACCAGAGATGTCTGTTGGAACTAACAAAAACTGTACCATGGAAAGGAATGGGGCCAGACTAGGAAGGAGTCTAGTCTGTGAAAGAAGCTTATTAGAACATCCCTGAGGGTGAGATATTACCTGTAATCACCAGCAACCACACACCGCACCATAACAACTCTAACTCAGGAACCAACCCATGCAACAAACCTTGATGCCGACTCTGCCCACATATCTACACCAGCAACACCATCACAGGACCTAACCAGATCAGCTACAATATCACCGGCTCATTCACCTGCACGTCCACCAATGTTATATATGCCATCATATGCCAGCAATGCCCCTCTGCTATGTACATTGGCCAAACTGGACAGTCACTACGCAAGAGGATAAATGGACACAAGTCAGATATCAGGAATGGCAATACACAAAAACCTGTAGGAGAACACTTCAACCTCCCTGGCCACACAATAGCAGATGTAAAGGTAGTCGTCTTACAGCAAAAAAAACTTCAGGACCAGACTCCAAAGAGAAACTGCTGAGCTCCAGTTCATTTGCAAATTTGACACCCTCAGATCAGGATTAAACAAAGACTGAGAATGGCTATCCAAGTACAGAAGCAGTTTCTCCTCCCTTGGTGTTCACACCTCAACTGCTAGCAGAGCACCTCACCCTCCCTGATTGAACTAACCTCGTTATCTCCACACTGATCTATACCTGCCTCTGGACATTTCCATTACTTGCATCTGAAGAAGTGAGGTTCTTTCCCATGAAAGCTTATGCTCCCAATACTTCTGTTAGTCTTAAAGCTGCCACAGGACCCTCTGTTGCTTTTTACCTGTAATCAGTTTCTTAATGTATTAGGCTTAGACCTGTGTGTTATTGCCTTATTTTGCTTGGTGACTTACTTTGTTCTGTCTGTTATTACTTGAAAGCACTTAAATCCTACTGTTTATACTTAATAAAATCACTTTTGTTTATTAATAAACCCAGAGTAAGATATTAATACCTGAGGGAGCAAACAGCTGTGCATATCTCTCTATCCGTGTTATAGAGGGCGGAAAATTTATGAATTTACCCTGTATAAGCTTTGCCACACCCTGTATAAGCTTTATACAGAGTAAAATGGACAGTCCCAAGGGGATCTCTGTGACCAAACCCGTCACAATGGGTTTGTTTAGTCTGGAGAAGAGAAGACCAAAGGGGGACATGAGAACAGTTTTCAACTGCATAAAACGTCGTTAGAAGGAGGAGAGTGAAAAATTGTTCTCGTTAACCTCTGAGGACAGGACAAGAAGCAATGGGTTTAAATTGCAGCAAGTGTGGTTTGAATCGGACATAGGAAAAACTTGACCTATCTAGTCAGGGTAGTTAAGCACTGGAATAAATTACCTAAGGAGGTTGTGAACTCTTCATAATTGGAAATTTTTAAGAGCACGTTAGACAAAGACCTGTAAGAACATAAGGACGGCCAGACTGGGTCAGACCAAAGGTCCATCTAGTCCAGTATCCTGTCTTCTGACAGTGGCAAATGCTAGGTCCCCCAGAGTGGATGAAGAGAACGGGATAATCAAGTGATCCACCCCCTGTCACCCATTTCCAACTTCTGGCAAACAGGAACAGGGGCATCGGTCTTCACTGTTGAGGATGTGAGGGAGGTTCCCATATCTGAGCCATTCTTTTTGGATGACGGATCTGAAGAACTGTCCCAAATTGAGGTGTCATTAGAGGAGGTTTTGGAACACATTGATAAACTAAATATTATTAAGTCACCAGGCCCAGATGGTATTGACCCAAGAGGTCTGAAGGAACTCAAATGTCAAATTGAGGCTATACTACTAACTGTCATCTGTAACCTATCATTTAAATCAGCTTCTGTACCAGATGACAGGAAGATTGCTAATGTGATGCCAATTTTTAAAAAAGACTCGAGAGGTGATCCTGGTAATTACAGGCCGGTATGCCTGACTTCAGTACTTGGCAAACTGGTTGAAACTATAATAATGAACAGAATGGTCAGACACATGGATGAACATGATTTGTTGGGGAAGAGTCAACATGATTTTTTGTAAAGGAAAATCACGCCTCACCAATCTACTAGAATTCTTTGAGGGGGTCAACAAGCATGTGGACAAGGGGGATCCAGTGGATCTAGTGTACTTAGATTTTCAGAGAGCCTTTGACAAGGTTCCTCACCAAAGGCTCTTAAGCAAAGTAAGCTGTCATGGGATAAGAGGGAAGGTTCCCTCATGGGTCGGTAACTGGTTAAAAGATAGGAAGCAAAGGAAAGGAATAAATTGTCAGTTTTCAGAATGGAGAAAGGTAAATAGTGGTGTCCCCCAAGGGTCTGTACTGGGCCCAGTCCTTTTCAACATATTTATAAACGATCTGGAAAAAGGGGTAAACAGTGAGGTGGAAAAATTTACAGCTGATACAAAACTACTCAAGAGAGTTAAGTCCAAAGCTAACTGCGAAGTGTTACAAAGGGATCTCACAAAACTGGGTGACTGGGTAACAAAATGGCAGATGAAATTCAATGTTGATAAATGCAAAGTAATGCACGTTGGAAACCATAATCCCAACTCAACATATAAAATGATGGGGTCTAAATTAGCTGTTACCACTCAAGAAAGATCTTGGAGTCACTGTGCCTAGTTCTCTGAAAACATCCACTCAATGTGCAGCGGCCGTCAAAAAAGCAAACAGAATGTTGGGAATCATCAAGAAAGGGATAGAGAATAAGACAGAAAATATCATATTGCCTCTATATAAATCCATGCTACACTCACATCTTGAATACTGTGTGCAGATGTAGTCGCCCCATCTCAAAAAAGATATATTGGAATTGGAAAAGGTTCAGAAAAGGGCAACATAAATGATAAGGGGTATGGAACTTCTGGCCATATGAGGAGAGATTAATAAGACTGGGACTTTTCAGCTTGGAAAAGAGACGACCAAGAGGAGATATCATAGGGGTCTATAAAATCATGACTGGTGTGGAGAAAGTGAATAAGGAAGTGTTGTTTACTCCTCATAACACAAGAACTGGGGGCCACCAAATGAAATTAATAGGCAGCAGGTTTAAAACAA
Organism: Chrysemys picta bellii; assembly: GCF_011386835.1. Taxonomy (NCBI): domain Eukaryota; kingdom Metazoa; phylum Chordata; order Testudines; family Emydidae; genus Chrysemys; species Chrysemys picta. Next base: position 1,913,005 of record NC_088810.1, on the reverse strand, counting down.
AAAAAGGAAGTACTTCTTCATACAACGCACAGTCAACCTGTGGAATTCTTTACCAGAGGATGTTGTGAAGGCCAAGACTATAACAGGGTTCAAACAAGAACTAGATAAGTTCATGGAGGTTAAGTCCATTAATGGCTGTTAGCCAGGATAGGCAGGAATAGTGGTCCCTAGCCTCTGTTTGCCAGAAGCTGGAAATGAGCGACGGGGGATGGATCACTTGATGAGTCTCTGTTCTGTTCATTCCCTCTGGGACACCTGGCACTGGCCACTGTCCGAAGACAAGACACTGGGCTAGATGGACCTTTGGTCTGTCCCAGTATGGCCGTTCTTACATTCTTATGCTCAAGTGTGGATAGCAGTGTGGCCATGTGCATGGCAGATGTGTGTCAGGACTCCCTGTGTGGAGCCCCACCGTGCCTCAGTTTCCCAAGTCCCACCGGGCTGTTGCACAAACCAAGTGATGAATGTCTGTGAGGCCCCCAGATCCTGTGGTGAGAACTCCACAGAGAGGCCCAGGAGGTGTCATTAATCGTTCAGGGAAGTGCGGGCTAGGAACAGCAGGTGGGAAATACGGCTGTGGTAATGCCCCAACGAGAAGGAAAAGACGTATTGACCGAGGCGGGGCTGCGGTGGAGAACGCACAGTGTGTGATTGTGGAATCAAAGGCTGTAGCACAATGCAAACGCGCCGGGGGATTGAATTAAGCTCACACTGGCACCGTGTGTTCTGGCATTTCCTAACTTCTCAGTGCTTGAGTGGGCAACCTCCATGGTGTGCTTGGGATGTAGATTTTTATTGCAGATTTTATATTTATACACACACGCACACGCACACGCACACACACAAAGCCAAGCAAATTCTTCTGTGGCTAATGCATCTGACGGCGCCCCAGTCTCATGCAGTCGGGCTCAGCAACGGGCAACCTGAACACAACACCACACCGGGGGCTTTTATTTCGTATCCTGATTTATTCGGTGAATTTGCTAATGCACAGAGAGATTCCAGCCAGCCGCGAGGTACCGGGACAGACGCACACCCATACGCTGGGCAGACCCTTGGCTATGCAGCGGCCCCTTTGCATCGCCCCGGCAGCGTGGAGGGGCCTCGGAGGGGGCAGCTGGGACTTCAGGCCTTTATTCACAGGCACCAGGTGCTGCGTGGGCCGTGCCGGGCGGGGTCAGGAGAGCAGCTTCACCAGCAGCAGTCCCGTCAGGCCAGGCAGGTAGAGGGCAAAGGAGAATTTCCCCAGAGCCGGGCTGGCCCCACTGCGGGTTGTTTGGGCGGGGAGGGCGGGTTTGGATGAGGTGGATGTTTTGGGTGGGGTACTGAGTTTGGTGGTGGTGGTGGTGGTTGTAGGGGTGGGTGTTTTCTGGATGGTGGTTGTTTTGTTTGTGGTAGTTGCGTTGGGGGTGGGGGTGGTTGTAGGGATGGTAGTGGTGGTGGTGGTAGTAGGAGTGGTGGTGGTGCTGGTGGTGGTATTAGCGGGGGTGTCATTTGTGGGAGGGGGGTTGGTGGTATTAGCGGAGGGGGTGGTTATGGGAGGGGGGCTGGTGGGTATTTTCTGTGCTGGAACAGTTTGCCCCCAAAAAAAGGAGAACGTGTAGGGTGTAGAAATCAGGTTGATTCCAGGTTTAATGGCCTGAGCAGACGCAGTAGCGCAGCCTTTCGCTTGAAATGGTGAACGAGATGAACCTGAGGGACGAAACCAGCCTGTTATTCGGCGCGGGCAGCTCTGGTTCCTTCTCTGCCCCCAGAACCTCTGTCTCCACCATCCAGTGGTTCCCACCTCTGCCTCCCGTTCCCACCCGCCCGGTGCTCTCCCTGCTCTCGCTGTAACCGGCCACGGCAGGGCGGGCGTATGGTCCCCTCTTGTCTCCCCCAAACCACTTTCTGCAGCTCCACAAGAAACTGAAGCTGGAGTTTGGGACCCAGCTGATCGCCGGGGGCGGCTCCTTCCCCAGCGCCCGGCCCCCCAGGGAACACGCCCGGCTCTCACCGTCCCCGGCAGCCCCAACCGCTCGGTTCAGTTATTTTATAAACACCCCAAAGCGCTGGGAGTCCTGGACACACACTGAGAACAGGAGCTTCCGCACTGAGCAATAGCTTAGCCACGTTAAACATACAGGGGGTGGGGTCTAGTGGTTAGAGCAGTGGGGCTGGGATCCAGGACTCCTGGGTTCTCTCCCAGCTCTGCATCATTGACATAACAACCCTTCTCATAGCAAGATACCATGTTGTATAACTCCAGGACCAGGGCGGCATCACTGAGATGGGGGAACTGGTGAGGAAGGGGAAATTTCCAAGTTCCTCTCTCCTTCTCTCCTGCCAAAAAACCCTCTTGGATGCCCCCAACCGGCCGAGGGCCCAGCATAGACTGTAGTTTTCACCAGTCTCGGGGGAGTTCCTGGGGTGTGAGATTCCCGGGGTAGCTCCCGCACTGCCCCAGCTGGCAGACTTTACCTTTCACTAGGTGCCCAGTGAAATCGATGCAATAGGTCTCGTCCCCGGTACAAGGGGTGACTGAGTTGTTGCAGAGAGCGAAGTTCAGAGCGAAGCAGGTTGGGCACTGCAGCCCATTCTCGGTGGTGCTCCCTGTGGGCACTGAGAACCGAGAGAGAGATAGAGACGGTCACAGGGTGGGTTAAACCTCGTTCAATCTGGCGGATGTGCCCTGCATTGCCTGAGCAGGTGAAGGCCCCACCCCCAGCCCCATGGCATTTCTGTCTGTCTGTCTGTGACACGACTATCTGTGAACACTGCAGCCAATCAGTCCCAGACCCCGGCGAGTTTGAAGGTGGAGCCTGACAGGTTCAGGGAGGTTTAGATTTGAGCCTCTTCCAGCTGCTGCCCCCTCTCGCGTGCAGCCCTCGCCCGTCTGATTTCACATGGGCCCCGACTGTTCCACCCCCTGGTTTGGAGACCCGCCAACTATGGGCATTTCAATGGCGACAGAAATGACATTCGAGTGAATGGACGTTGGGGGCAGTAAAGGGGAGAAATGGGAAATAATACACTTGTGCCGGGGCTTGTGCACATGAACCATTCGACTGTGGCAAGGGGGCCGGGATGTAAGGATCTACCAGGTGTGAATCGACCCTGCACCAGCCTGCCACGGCCTAGCTGGCCACGTGCACCCTGCTGACGCACTTGAACCATTCATTAATGTGCTTTGAGCTAGTGCCCTTCCAAAGCGCCCGAACGGTCACGGGCATCGGCAGGGGGCACACGAGGAGCTGGATTCACAGCCCAGCTCAGCACCGTCTCACTGTTCATGTCGACAAGCCATTAAAGAGGGACGGTAAAAACACACTCATAACTTACCTCCAAGTACAGCCGAGTTACAGTTATCTGTGTTGTTGCACCATGTGGTGTTGATCCTCACATACTTGCCATTCCCAACAGTGAAGGAGATGGGGAGTTTGATGTCACTCTTATAGTTACTCAGACACTGTTTGTAGAAGTTCGTGTTCTGTGTCCCATCTTTGTTAAAGACAGAAAACCAAAAAGGAAAATGAGAGGCTGGGAGGGGACCCTCGAGTAACAGCAGGGAGGTTATTTTACCTCCATATTTGGCCCTGGGGCGATGCTGCTGGGATCCTGTGTCTAGTTCTTGGACCCACAATTCAGGAAGATAAAGAGGAACCCGGGTCTAAACTCCACCCCAAATTGCAGCAGCTAACCTGAGGTTAAAGGGTTTTCTGGGTGGATAGTAGGGGGAGGTGTGGGGATTAGGGCTCGAACTCGGGTGACAGCCCACATTAACTGCAGTGAAGACTGTAGCAGGGCAGTAACCCTGCTCCTGCCCTGACGGACTTAAAACAGCTCTGGGAAGGGCTGTGGTGGGGAACCAGTAAGAATAGGCTGATTGGGGGAAATAGCCACAGGTGGGGCCACACCCTATAAAAGGCTGTGGGGCAGGAGCTCGGGCAGATTCTCTCTAGCTCGCAAGAGAGAAGGGGCCTGGCTGCTAGCGAGCTGAATAGGGTGCCTGAGTGGAGCAGGGCTGGGGAAAGGCCAGAGGGGCTGGGGAATCCCAGCCTGGCAACCCCCCAGGCTGCAGGCCTTGAGAAGGGCCTAAGGGAGGCACTGGGGCTACAGAGGTGCAGTCTGAGGGTTAGGCAAGGGCAGCGGGTCCAAACGCCCCTTGCCTATGATGAGTGGCGTTTATACTGCAGTCTGCCCCAGGGAACGGGGGCTCCTTGATGACTGGCAGTGGCCATAGACTGAGGCGAGGTGGGGATACAAGGTTGGGGGTTCCCCAGGAAGGGGAGACCCAGAGAGCTGTGTGGGTACTGCTAGGGCAGAACCCCAGGGAAAAGGGGCACCGGGGTCCGGGAGGGTCACAGGGGCCAGCGATAGGCGAGACACAGGCCTGCAGAGGGCGCTCCGGAGCTGGAGAGCTAATTCACAGGACGACCAGCAGGAGGCGCCACGCTGGTGAGTCGCCGCTCGCTACAAAGACACCCTGAGTGGGTGGAAGTTTTAATAAACCCATTTGTGACTGTGCTGGGAACATTTCCTGAGTGTGGTGAGAGGCAGGTGGGCACGTATGGGGACAGATAGATAGATAGATAGATAGAGGGGGTGGATGGGGATGGATGGATAGATAGAGGGGGTGGACGGGGATAGATAGAGAAGCAGGTAGGTAGGTAGGTAGATAGAGGGGTGGATGGGGATGGATGGATAGATAGATAGATAGATAGATAGATGGATAGAGGGGGTGGATGGGGATAGATAGAGAAGCAGGTAGGTAGGTAGGTAGATAGAGGGGGTGGGTGGAGATGGATGGATAGATAGAGAAGCAGGTAGGTAGGTAGGTAGATAGAGGGGGTGGGTGGAGATGGATGGATAGATAGAGAAGCAGGTAGGTAGGTAGGTAGATAGAGGGGGTCGGTGGGGATGGATGGATAGATAGAGAAGCAGGTAGGTAGGTAGGTAGATAATGCCAGACCACGTTAAAGCTGATGTTGTGCTTTGCATCCTTCTTACAAGGTAAGTGGAAGGAGCCATTTACTCTCTTTTAATTCAGTGGGAGGATGAACAAAGCCAGGTCTGTAACTCAGATTTTCGATTCCAAACGTTGCGAAATGAAGGGAACTAGCAAGATCCGCTGGCGTGAGAACCTCCGGGAGTTGAACATGGAGACGGTTTGGAATCTCTTTAAGTCAAACGGGCAGAAACTATCTTGAATTTGCATCCCAAGCAAGGGGAGAACCGTGTAAGTCGGAGCTCCAGCCCTGAGCAGGTGACTAACAGCTTCAGACAGGACATTGGGAGCCCGGCAGTGTCCAAGGGATCTCAGCACCAATTTCCTTTTTTAACACGATTCAGAACGGGCATTTCCACCCAAAGCAGCTTCGCTTGTCGCAGCGCAGCCATCCATTGTGGGGATAAAGCTCAAGGGGTGAGATCCTGACCCCACTGAAGTCAATGGGAGATTTACAACTGACTCCAATGGGGCCAGGATTTGGAACCTCCGAGTCTTCCAGTCGCTACGTAAGACACCGTAACGTTGCCAGAATAAATGACGTGTCGAGCCCAGACTGTGTTCTGTGCCGGGTGAATGTGCTTTGTCGATGGACTGTTTGGGGTTGGCCTTAGCGATGAAGATGGTGACAGACTGCAGGGTAGGATGTGCCTCGGTTGACGGCAATGTCACCTACCCAATGTAATATCTTCTGCCCGGGAGAGGCAGCCACCAGTAGCCTTGTTGTCGTCGCATGTTCCTAGAACAAAATCGCAGGTCTCCGTTTGACCAAAGCACGTGCCACATTTTAGGAGTTCTGTTGAAAAAAGAACAAGTGTTTCCTTATTACTGTGGGGTAACAGTGTCACCTCTGACATCCCTCAGCCCCAGTCTTCATCATCTGCCCCAAACAAGCCGAGGGGCTAAGGGACCCGATTTCCTCCCGGACACTCAGCTATTGCACAATTTCAGCCCCTGGGCCAGCAGTACCAGGGGGTCAGACTGGAGACGGGTGAAGGGTACTTCTCCCAAGCTCCACCCACAAAATAAACTCCACCCACCCCAGATGTCCCATTGTGCAGGTATTCACAGTACTGGAGAGTTGCTCTCTTCGTCCAGGGCTCCTGGCAGCCCCCCATGGTCCTAACAAACTCCTTGCATGCCCCTCCCACCCTGTTCTATTTCTGGGATGCCATGCAACCCCCTCCACCCCCTACCTCATGCCAGGGGCTCTGTGTGCCCCCCATTTCCCCAACCCCCATATCAGGGCTGGGGGGGAGGGGCTGATGGACTGGAAGATGTCAATGGTGCCACCAACCAATTCTTTGATCTACCCAGAGTTACAGAGGGGGCTGAAGGTCTGGCTGGGCTGGCCAGATGCCAACAGTTCTGTGTGTCCCCGATTTCCCTCTTCCAGTTTTCTGATTTCCCCCAAAGTCGATAGGGTTCTGCCCAGTCATGTCTAGAACATCCCCTGAAATTTGGGGGTTGATGGGACACAGTGTTCAAAAGTTATTTGGTTGCACAGAAATAAGGAAATGCCATTGAGTTGAGTGCAGCCAGGTTCTCTGGGCTGCCACGTCACCGGCAGAGGGGTCTGACAAAAAGGTTTGGGGTGCAGGAGCCAGCTGTCTTGGCCCCTAGCCTTGTGGGGATTGCTCCCCACTTGGAAGGCTCTCCACTGGACTGGTCCCCCAGGTTTAGAGCCCAGTTACACGGTCCTGTGCGTAAGGTAAAGCCAACTTAGCACCCATCCCTCTGGATCAGCCCAGCCGTTCGCAATCTGTGGGGAATGGGAAGATGGAAATTGCCAAGCAAAAAACAGAACAAAAGGACATTGTCCCTTGTTCCCCAAATTACCATTGATACAAGTGGCATTAACGACAGCGTGTGGACATGCACAGACCTCTTGGGGACATGTAAGTGGAGAATCTCTGCCCTTCAGTCCTTATGTACAGCGCCCTGCACACAAGCTGTGTAAGTAAAGCCGCTTCGCAACTTTTCTTTGCCATCCAGCCCATATCTGATGGTTGAGCTAGAGCCAATCTTTTAGAAGGACGTCCAATCCCAATGTACAGAGTCCAAGGGATGGAGAATCCACCCTGCCCCTTGAGATGCTGCTGCCAGGGTTAATTCCACCTTGGACTGGTCTAAATTCAGCTCCCAGCCATGAGATCTCATTCTGCCTCTGTTTGCTCGGTTGGAGAGCCCTCTGCTACCGGACATTGTAGGCCTGATTCCAGGTTACACTCAATCCCCAAGCAGTGTCATTTAGTCCTATATTTAGTCCCCTTTATGCTGCCAAAGCAGTGCAGAAGGGCCTGCATGGGAATAAGAATTCAGGGCAGTATCCGGTCATGGTGCCCCTCAGGCCTGGTCTACACTAACCAGGGTGATCTAGATACACTGCTCAGGGGGGTTGAAAAGTCCACACCCTGAGCACCGCAGCTCGGCCGATCTAACCCCTGGAGTAGGTGCAGGTTGACAGGCGAATCCTTCCCTCGGCCTGGCTACCGGCTCAGGGAGGTGAGTTCCTGTAGAAACGGAAAACCCCCATCCATTGGGATAGGCTGTGGATTCAGTACAGGCCTCTGCCTGCCAAGCTACCGCACTATGGCTAAATTACTACAATAGCTGTAGTGTAGACAAGGCTCTGTACCCCACACAGAGCTAATCCCCCTCCCTGCACATGCTGGATGTTCCCCTGACTGGGGATCCATGGGGTGTAAAGGGTCCAAGTCCAGGGGGGTTACATGGCCACAGCAGCGATGACTCACCTTGTGCACTCGTTGTAGCTAGGAGAGCAGGGAGAAGGCAGAGGATGTAGGAAACCATCCTGGTGCTGGGAGGCGCACGGGGCTGCGCTCGGAGCTGAACAGAGCTTCTCACGGCTGACACGGAGAGCTCCGCCGGGGGGGAGGAGGAGAGAGTCAAGACCGAAATGAGGATTGAAAGGGAATTCCAGCCGAGATCTGGGGGGGAAAGCACCAGGGATCAGAGCTGCACAAATAACCAATTTTTTGGTTCACTGGCACTTCCAAAAGATCTGGAAATAAAAACAGATTTCGGTTGAACCAAAATTCTCATCCGACTGAAAAGCCGAATAAAAAATGGTTTTCATTCGTTTTCAGGCATTTAAAAACATTCTTAAAATGGTTTAAATATAAATGTTGCCGTCAATTTTGAGATGACATTTTGAGTTGAAAAAAATCAAAACGTTTAAGTCTGGAATTGTGAAGACAAAACATTTCCATTGTTTCAGGATTTTTTTTTCTAGGATTTGTTTTTGCTGCTGCAGCAATGTGACGAAATTGACACAAATTCGCGAAATGTTTCAGTTGCCGCAAACCTGCATTTTTGGGTGGAGAAAAGTTTTGGTGATTAAATTTCTCTCAGCTCCCACATGCCACAAACATGCCTAGAAATAACAGAGTGGGAACCCCAGGGTAGAGCCCGGCGTGGGACTATTTTTTTCATCCCATTCCTACCCACTCCCGCATTGTTTCTTGCATTTTTATTCCTTTCACACCCACAAAAACCTTAGATCTACAAATCCCACAAGAGAGACAAATTCCCTCATGATACTTTAAAACATAGAAAAAAGGTTTGGTTGATATACGATATATACATAAGCAGAAGTCAGACACAATTGTTTCTACTAAAAGTATAAAACAAATCTTGTTTAAACCACATACAAAATACTTTAACTCCTGTTATAATACATCAAACCTCTTTCTAGCCCTCGCTTAAATTTAAGGGTAAAAACCTTTATTTTTAAAAAACCAACTTGCTTTATATTGTTGCAATTCTATTGATGACAAGCTGCTGTCACGTGTTTTCCCGCATATTACCGCAGTCGGCTTTCTTTGCCCACCCAATCCCCCCTACAACAAAGTACTTTTACCCGCTCCCGCTATTATGGCAGCGGGTCCCGTGGGATCCCAGTCCCGCTGCAGGGCTCTAGCCTGGCCCAGTTTTCACTCCCTCGTCCTTATTGGCTCCAGGTCTGCACCGTCCCTTCTGACATGGGGCGACCGGCGCTGCCTGTGGGGCGCCAGGGTCAGAGCATCCTGCTCATCTGCAGAGGGGCACTACAGTGTTTTCCACATTATCTCCACCCCCTTGGGCAGCCCAACGGCTTCTTCGCTTCTCTCTTCTGCAGCTGCACAGCGAGCTGAGGTGTCCATTGATCTTCCTACGGGGACGCTCTGGTCCCTTCCCTGGATCAGCCCGGTTCAGTTAGAACCTGTCAGGTCTAGGCGTGCTACAAACCCCCGACCTCCCCATGTGTGTTACTTTGCATGGATCAAAACTCAGCTTCATCTGCCATCGTGTTGCCCATTGACCCAGCTCCATTCGATCTCGCTGAAGTTCCTGACTAAACACAATAAGTTGCCTCTTCTGCAGATTTCATCACCCCCTCGCTCACCCCCCTTGCAGATCCTTTGAGTACCTTGAACACTGGGTCTAGGATAGAGTTTGGAGGCCTCCACTTTTAAGCTTTTGCCATCACACAAAATTCCCATGAATTCCAGCTCTGTTTTCTAGAGACACAAGGTGGGGGAAGAGACGAGCTTCCGAGTGACACAGAGCTCTTCTGCGGGTCAGCGGAGCTCGAGAGCTTGTCTCTCCCCAGCAGAAGCTGGTCCAATAAAAGCTTTTCCCTCACCTACCTTGTCTCTCTAATATCCTGGGACCCACACGGCTACAACAAGGCTGCAAACTCCTCTGTTCTCTGGCTGTTGTCCTGTTTCTGTTCCATGACACTCTCTTGCCTCCCGCCCCAGGGCTGCTTCGATTCCGTACTGCCCTACGGCGAGGGAGTTTGCTGAAGGCTTTTTGAAAGTCCAAATCAAGTACGTCGACTGGTTCTTCTCTTCTTCCTAAGAAGCAGCCGAAGGGAGTCTGAGACCCAACTCCCAGTGGTTTCAGCTGACACTGGCCCCCTCGCTGCTGGTTTTGCCTTTGAAAATCTCCCTATTTGGTTCACACACCATTCCATGAGTGGGGCTTCTTTTCCTTTGCACAAACTGAGTCGCTCTATCCCTGCTCTATCATCATCGTGGGGTTTTACGATGGGAGCTTGCATTTGAAATATATCTCCAGCCTTTATGCCGGTGGTTCTCAGCCAGGGGTACGTGTACCCCTGGGGGTACACAAAGGTCTTCGGGTACATCAACTCATCTAGATATTTGCCTAGTTTTACAACAGACATCTCCAGCCTTTACGCACTTTTCAGCAGATCATGAAAGATTACAAACAATAATTTAACACGACTTAAAAACTCTTACCTTCAATTGCAAAATAGTTCCGTTAATTCTCCAATTTCTCTGTAAAACCGAAGAGATGCACTAACCTGTCTAGCATGGCCCCTTTCTGCTCTATCTAGGCCAAAGACAGAATCGGATTCATATATACCTTGGGCGTCACAGTGAATGATTTACTGAAATGTAACATGTTATACGACCCTCATACCTGGACACTCCCTCTTTAAATATAATTCAGATTGACTCTTTCCTAACCCATCAGCTTGTGTTTTATAGAACTTGTCCCATCCAGTCTGCTGGTTCGTGCAACAGAGATAAGAGGTGATACTCAGCTTAGTCACAAGGGTAGAGGCGTGACTGTTTGCACATTAGAGGTGTTTAGCCAGATCGGCAAGTGCTGTAAATCACACAACAATGGCCAATTGAAAGTAGCCAGGGATCTGGCCCCATTGACTAATGGGTCTAGGGCCAATTGACACCAGTCCGGGATCTGGTTCCATTAACTCTAATGGAGCAATGGCCGATTGACAACAAATGGGGGTCCAGTGAAACTATCCCAAGGGAACTAAGGTTGGCCATGGGGTTAGTTCCATTACGACAGCTCCTCTTCCACTCCCAGAACAGGTTGCTAAATTCCTTGTCATTAAATTGTGTAAACATTCATCGGTGACACATTTTCTTCCTCACTCCATGTCAAGGGCATTGCAGCAAAATGAGTCTCACACGCATGACGTCGCACCCAGCTGGGGGAATTTAGTTATAGAATAACTGAGCGGAGAAGAGCGTTTCGGCCTTGGTTGTATTTCAGGCTGTTTTCCTCCTTGAGGTTGTCGAGTTGGGTAGGGGGCTTCCAGACGGAATCCAGGTTTTAGGATCTCCAGGAATCTAAAGAGAGAGAGTGGTTTGTGATTAACTGATGAAAAGTGTGATGGAAAATCTGGGGATTATTTATATCCATGTATTAAAGACAGTTGGCAGTTTTTCAAGGAGACGTTATTAAGGGCACAAGAGCAAACTATCCCACTGTGTAGGAAGGATGGCAAGAGACCACTCTGGCTAAACCAGGAGATCTTCAATGATCTGAAACTCAAAAAAGAGTCGTAGTGGAAACTAAGTCAGATTATGAAGGATTAATATAAACACACAACACAAGCATGTCAGGACAAAGTTAGAAAGGCCAAGGCACAAAACGAGATTAAACTAGCTAGAGACAGAAAGGGTAAGAAGAAAACCTTCTACAAATACATTAGAAGGAAGATGAAAACCAAGGACGGGGTAGGCGCATTACTCAGTGAAGGGGGGAAAGACAATAACGGACAATGGAAATAGCAGAGGTGCTAAATGACTTCATTATTTCAGTTTTCACCAGAAGGTTAGTAGCAATCAGACGTCTTATGTAGTGAACACCAGTGAAAATGAGGTAGGATCTGAGGCTAAAATAGAAAAAGAACAGGTTAAAAATTGCGTAGACAAGTTAAATGTCTTCAAGTCAACAGGGCCTGATGAAATACATCCTAGAATACTCCAGGAGCTGACTGAGGAGATATCTGAGCCATTAGCGATTATCTCTGAAAAGTCATGGAAGACAGGAGATTTTCCAGAAGACTGGAAAAGGGCAAATCTAGTGCCAGTCTATAAAAAGTGAAATAAGGACGACCCAGGGAATTACGGACCAGTCAACTTAACATCTGTACCCGGAAAGATAACGGAACAAATAATCAAGCAATCAGTTTGCAAACACCTAGAAGATAACAAGGTGCTAAGTAACAACCAGCATGGATTTGTCAATAATAAATCATGTCAAAACAACGTGATAGCTTTCCTTGACAGGGTAACAAGCCTTGTGGAAGGGAGGGATGCGGTAGATTTGGTATAATCTTGACTTTAGTAAAGCTTTAGATACTGTCTCCCATGACCTTCTCATAAACAAACTAGGAAAATTCAACCTCGATGGAGCTACTATAAAGTGGTGCAAAACCGGTTGGAAAATTGTTCCCAGAAAGTAGTCATCAGTGGTTCACAGTCATGCTGGAAGGACATCACGAGTGGGGTCCCGCAAGGATCAGTTCTGGGTCCGGTTCTGTTCAATGTCTTCATAAATGATTTAGATCATGGCATAGAGAGTATACAGATAAAGTTTGTGGATGATACCAAGCTGAGAGAGGTTGCAAGTGCTTTGGAGGATAGGATTAAAATCCAAAATGTGGTGGACAAACTGGATAAGTGGTCTGAAGGAAATACAATGAAATTCAATAAGGAAAAATGCAAAGTACTCCACTTAGGAAGGAACAATCAGTTGCACACATACAAAATGGGAAATGACAGCCTAGGAAGGAGTACTGCGGAAAGGGATCAGGGGGTCATAGTGGGTCACAAGCTAAGTGTGAGTCAACAGTGTAACGCTGTTGCAAAAAAAAAACACCTCATTTTGGACTGTCTTAGCAAGAGTGTGGTAAGCAAGATATGAGAAGTAATTCTTCCACTGTACTCCGTGCTGATTAAGCCTCAACTGGAATGTTGTGTCCAGTTCTGGGCTCCATATTTCAGGAAAGATGTGGACAAATTGGAGGAAGTCCAGAGAAGAGCAACAAAAATGATTAAAGGTCTAGAAAATATGACCTATGAGGGAAGATTAAAAAACATGGGTGTGATGTTGCACTCCATAAGCTTTATGGAAGTAGGCTTATGAATAGGACATAACTGGCATATGTTTTACGCTAAATACCCGTTGTATGGTGTCATTAGAAAGCTTGTAATCTACTAAGTGTGTTCATTCTATTTGTTTTCATGTATTATTTCTATATCTGGAGTTGGGAGAATAAGATATAAACTTCTATCACTGATGGAAACATATTAAGTGTAACATATCAGTTATAAATGGCATTAACGACTTAAAAACCTTCCTGTGTATGTGTGGGCCAGCCCATGGGGAATGGAGACTAGGGGTCTTACAGTGACATGTGACCATGTCACCTGATACTGAAATCCATCTTAAACCTGGTACTTTTCCATTTAGAAGGAGGGGTGGGAACCAAGCACGGGCAAAAGATTCCCGCCTTGTGCCAAAGCTCTAAAAGGGAGTGGAGCAGGACAAAGGGGGCTTCCAGTCATGAGAAAACCCCTTCTTACTACCAGAGATGTCTGCTGGAACTAACAAAAACTGTACCATGGAAAGGATTGGGTCCAGACTAGGAAGGAGTCTAGTCTGTGAAAGAAGCCTATTGGAGCATCTCTGAGGGTGAGATATTACCTGTAATCAGGTTTCAGAGTAGCAGCCGTGTTAGTCTGTATCCGCAAAAAGAACAGGAGTACTTGTGGCACCTTAGAGACTAACAAATTTATTTGAGCATAAGCTTTCGTGCATCCGAAGAAGTGGGCTGTAGCCCACGAAAGCTTATGCTCAAATAAATTTGTTAGTCTCTAAGGTGCCACAAGTACTCCTGTTCTTTTTACCAGTAACCAGGTTCTTAATGTATGAGGCTTAGACTTGCGTGTTTTTGCTTTATTTTGCTTATGTGACTTACTTTGTTCTGTCTGTTATTGCTTGAAACCACTTAAATCCTACTTTTTATACTGAATAAAATTACTTTTGTTGATGAATAAACCCAGAGTAAGTGAATAATACCTGGGGGAGCAAACAGCTGTGCATATCTCTCTATCAGTGTTATAGAGGGCGAACAATTTATGAATTTACCCTTGTGATAGACCCAGGCCAATTGGGTACAGCAGAGTAGTAGAAGGCAGATATACTGGCCACTGGATATGCATTTTTCTGTTCCCTGACTGACCAGAACGGGGGCTCCAGGCTAGGGTGGACACATGACTGCAACTAACCTGCAAAGAGTCAGGTGAGGCCGTTAAGCTAATGTGAACACTTGACTCTAATTAAGGCCCCTCTGATACTATAAAAGGGCTCACTCCGGTCAGGCTGGAGAGAGGAAAAGGGAGCCAGAGGAGGGGAAGTGCGGCTGAAGGGCTGGGTAATGAAGACACCCCCAAGCCACTGGAAGGGAGCCCTAGGGTAAGGGTGAAGAAGGTGTTAAGAGAGAGAAGCAGGAGTGCTGTGGGGAAGTGGCCCAGGGAAATGTAGCAGCTCTGGCAGTGAAAGGTCACCTGCCAACAGCTGCTGCCACTAGGATCCCTGGGCCAGAACCCGGAGTAGAGGGCAGGACCGGGTTCCCCCCAACCCACCACTACAGGAACAACACCTGGGAGGGGAATACAGGCTCCTGTCAGGACAGGAGTCTAAACTGTTCTTGAAAAAGCCCATAGGGACAGCAGAGACTCTGGGAATTCTCTCACCAACCTCCTTGCTGGTTTATGATGAAAAGGGCCCAGTAGACTGTACCTTGGCCCTAGAGAGAGAAGGGCTCCATGGAGGGTCGCAGTGAGCCTCTGAGGCTACCATAGACCGCCTGGAAGTGCGGGTCCCACGGAGACAAAGTCGGAGCTTTGCCACACCCTGTATAAGCTTTATACAGAGTAAAACGGATTTATTTGGGGTTTGGATCCCATTGGGCACTGGGTGTCTGGGTGCTGGAGACAGGAGTCCCTGCTGAGTGGTTTTCAGTTAAACCCTGCAGCTTTGGGGGCGTGGTTCAGACCCTGGGTCTGTGTTGCAGCAGGCTAGTGTGTCTGGCTCAACAAGGCAGGGTTCTGGAGTCCCAAGCTGGCAGGGGAAACAGGCTCAGAGGTCATTTCAGCACGTCAGGTGACAGTCCCAAGGGGATCTCTGTGGCCAAACCCATCACAGTGGGTTTGTTTACTCTGGAGAAGAGAAGACCAAGGGGGGACATGAGAACACTTTTCAAGTACATAAAACGTCGTTACAAGGAGGAGAGTGAAAAATTGTTCTCGTTAACCTCTGAGAACAGGACAATAAGCAATGGGTTTCAATTGCAGCAAGGGCGATTTGGATTGGATATTAGGAAAAACTTGACCTATCTAGTCAGGGTAGTTAAGCTCTGGAATAAATTACCTAAGGAGGATGTGGAATCTCCATCACTGGAAATTTTTAAGAGCAGGTTAGACAAAGAACTGTAAGAACATAAGGACGGCCATACTGGATCAGACGAAAGGTCCATCTAGTCCAGTGTTCTGTCTGCTGACAGTGGCCAGAGCCAGGTGTCCCAGAGGGAATTAACAGAACAGGGAATCATTAAGTAGTCCTTGTAGCAGGGTGGTCATCCGCTTCTATAAATAAATTAATGGAGATATCCTATCTCCTAGAACTGGAAGGGACTTTGAAGGGTCATCAAGTCCAGCCCCCTTCCTTCACTAGGCAGGACCAAATACTGATTTTCACCCCAGATACCTAAGTGGCCCCCTCAAGAATTGAACTCACAACCCTGGGTTTAGCAGGCTAATGCTCAAACCACTGAGCTATCCCCCCTGCCTTGAAGGGGTTAAAACCAGGAGTACCACCAGCTTTTCTGCCGCCCTGGGTCACCTAATGGGTTGCACCAGCCCTGGTTAAAACAGCCCTGGGAAAGGGCTGCCCCAGGGAGCCAGAAGGTTAGGCTGATTGGGGAAGCAGGCACAGCTGGGGCCACGCCCCAATCAGGGCCCAGCTGGCCCTATAAAAGGCTGTGGGCCAGGACCTTGGGCAGAGTCTCTCTCTAGCTGTGGAGAGAGATGGGCCTGGCTGCTTGGGAGCTGAGCTGGGTACCTAGAGTGGAGCAGGGCTGGGGAAAGGCCAGAGGAGCTGGGGCGCTCCAGGCTGGAAAACCCCCAGGCTGCAGGCCTTGGTAAAGGCTGGGAAGAGTACTAGGGTTGCAAGGGGCAGCCCAGAGATAGGCAGAGGCTGCAGGTCCAAACCCCCCTTGCCGATGATGAGTGGTATAGACTGCAGTCTGCCCCAGTGAGCTGGGGCTAGATGGTGACTGGCAGTAGCCGGTGAGGTGGGGGTAGAAGGTTGGGGGTTCCCCTGGGTGGGGAGATCCAGGGGGCAGCACCCAAGGTAAAGGGCCACCGGGGTCTGGGAGGGACATGGGGGCAAGCGGACATCCCCCCAGCAGGGGGCACTCCGGAGCTGGAGAGCTAATTCCCAGGACGACTAGCAGGCGGTGCCACACCGGTGAGTCACCGCATTGCTACATCCTGCAATTTCTCGTTTGAGTTCCTTCAGAACTCTTGGGTGAATCCCACCTGGTCCTGGTGACTTATTACTGTTCAGTTTATCAATTTGTTCCAAAACCTCCTCTAATGGCACCTCAGTCTGGGACAGTTCCTCAGATCTGTCACCTAAAAAGAATGGCTCAGGGGTGGGAATCTCCCTCACGTCCTGAGCTGTGAAGACCGATGCAAAGAATTCATTTAGTTTCTCCACAATGGCCTTATCGCCCTTGGGTGCTCCTTTAGCCTCTCGATCGTCCAGTGGCCCCACTGGTTGTTTAGCAGCTTCCTGCTTCTGATGTACTTAAGCAAAATTTTGCTGTTACATTTGGAGTCTGTGGCTAGCTGTTCTTCAAACTCTTTTTTCGGTTTCCGAATTATATTTTTACACTTCATTTGCCAGAGTTTATGCTCCGTTCTATTTTCCTCACTAGGATTTAACTTCCACTTTTTAAAGGGTGCCTTTTGGCCTCTCACTGCTTCTCTTCCTTGTTTTGTTTAGTCAGGGGCTGTCTAGTTATGATGTAGTTCTGCCCTGTGTGCAAGGGGCTGGATTAGTTGACCTTGTGAGGTCCCTTCCAGCCCTACACTTCTATGTTGCTATGGCTACACCATGGGGTCTGTAGCGGTCTAGCTCCCTTGGCAAAGCTGGGGGAACACCACCTCCCCGGGTGATGGTGGCTGGGTCTCCAGCCAGTAGGGGCAGAAACTGCCAAAGAACTTTCTACAGTTTTCACTGGACTTTCTCGTCCCGGTGCTGATTGATTCTTCGTTCCAACCCTCCCTGTCCCTCAGGCTCTTCCTCTCGGTTCACTCCACGCCAACCCCTCTGCCCTGGCCCCCTAGACCCAGTTCCCTTCCCATTTAGCGGATCCCCTCCTAGCTAACCCACCTGCTCCCACAAATGCAATTGAGGCATTAACATGCCATTCACTGCCCACCCACTGGTCACTCTATTGGTGTGCTGTACCCTGTCCCCCTGCCCTGGGTTTGCTTGTCTAGGTAGGGTTGTCAGCTCTGGGGCAGCGGTGTCTGTGAATCTGGGTTTGTAGAGTCTTACACAGGATTCCACCTGCCACCAAAATGCGGCCAGCTCTGGGGCACTGCCTGGCAGTTGTTTGGCAGCAAAGAATGACGATATGCAACCGTGTGTCTCCCAAATAGACATTCACACAACAGGCCTGTGACATGCTGCCTTAACAAGAGACGGTTCTGGGCTTGTCTACACTTCAAACACGGCACCCGCACAGCTGTAGTGCTTCCGTGTAGACACCACCTACACAGACCTAGTTGAGAAAACGGGCATGATTTGCAGGACCTTTTTCCATAGACAAACTTTCATTGTGTTTGAAATGTTGTGAGGAATTTTCCAATGAAGCGATTCTAAAAAAAAGGGGGATTTGAAATTGGGGTGAAAATCCAGCAGGGTTTGTCTCCTAACCCCGTTGTGATTCTGTTTCTTTCAAATTAGTTCATGGAGCCTTTTGAGTGTTGCAAACATTTTACCACAATTTTTGTCTAGTGCAAAATGTTGTCTGTGAAACAAAAATGTTTTTGCAAAGCCCTAGGAGAAAGAGAAGGAGAAAGAATATGGGCTTGTGGGCTTGTCTATGCTACGAAGACACTACAGCAACAGGGGGATTTTCCAGTCAATGTAGCTAATCCATTTCCCCAAGCCAAAACAGCTAGGTCAACTGAAGCATTCTTCCATGGACCTAGCCACGTCTACACCAGGTGTTAGGTGGGCATAGCCATGGTGCAGCGGAGTGTGAATATCTTCGCATTCCTGAGCAAAATAGAGTAAGAAAGTGGGGGGGGGGAGGAAGAGAATTCACTCCCATGAGGCACCACGGTTAGGGATTCCCATGAAGCACAAGAGGAGTAACTGTGTTGCATCATGGGAGATGTAGTCCAACCAGCGAGCCCAGCCTCTAGAGAATAGATGAGTGAGGTGCATGTGCTAGAACTCCCAGGAGGGGTCACGGACACAGAAATATTCCAGCTTCCAAATCTCCATCAGAAAAAAAAAAATCGAAATTTTCTGCCGAACAAAACTTAAAATTCTGTGCCCCAAAAAATTGAGAAATTTCTTTTGTTTTCACATTCGTCAAAATTTTCTAAGGAAACGCCGACTTGCTTTTCACTCTGACAGGGAAGTAGGGGTTGAGAAGCAGCTTGGAACAGATGATGGGATGGATCTCTTGATGATTCCCTGTTCCCCTCATTCCCTCTGGGGCACCTGGCATTGGCCACTGTCAGCAGACCGGATACTGGGCTGGCTGGACCCTTGGTCTGACCCAGTCCGGCCGTTCTTATGTTCTTCTGGTACTGGCCATTGTCAGAAGACAGCAGATTGGGTGAGACTGACATTTGGATGGCCCGTTCTTATACGGTTATGCACAGGGAGTGACCCCTACAAAACAGGGCTGTGCATGCTGGGAAAATCCCCTCGGCCACCTCCCCTTGACAAGAAACAAGCAGACACCTGAATGGTTTCAGTACCATTTTTATTCAACCCACCGGATTCACTGATTCACCCATTTTAAGGCCATCTATGGCTGATGTCCTGCATAACTGACGTAGGAGAATTACACCTAGTTCCCCCTGCACCCCCATATAGAGCCCAACAACCTGTGATGAACTCATCTCTCCAAAGGCACCCCTAAATCCCAAGGGGTGAATGGGGGGTGGCTTCTCCAGGATCTTGCAGACAGAGGGCAAATCAGGACAGCTGTTTCACCAGGAGCAGCCCGGCCAATGTTGGGAAGAACGCCAGGGCGTGAATAGCAACGTTGGCGCCCTTGCTGGTAAGCTGAAGGCAGCTGGCTTTGGTCAGCGTATATGTCTTCTGGGAATAGTAGAAACTGCCATTGACTTTCAGGTTACAGGCGCTCTGGGTAGCACAGCCTTTCAAGACCAATTTGGTGGTGGTGCTGTTAACTGCAGATGGAAATAAACAGGCCATAAGAATCCGGAATGGCCTGGCCTTTTTGTCTCGTCCCCTGCCCCACCAGCCTGGGCCGCAGAGCTTTGCCAATAGCCCATTTTGGGGGGGTCGGGTTCCAGCCTGACAAACCGTTGGAAACACTCGGTTTTGAGTTGACCCAGAATGGATGGAAGCGGGTGACAGAAATGAGTTACCTTTGGGGTTGAAAGGGAATGTTTTGTTGGAGGTTTTTTATTTTGAAAGGGAACATTTTGTTTTTTTCCGGCAAAAACAATTTGGCAAATTTGACACACATTCTCAAAATGCTTCAGTTGGCACAAATCAGCTCTAACCCATTAGACCTCACTCTTGTCCCAGAGCTGACAATAGAACCCAGGAGTCCTGGCACCCAGCCCCCCCAGCTCTAACCACTAGACCCCGCTTCCCTCTCACAGCTGGGGATAGAACCCAGGAAAAACTAGGACTCCAAATGTTGATTGTCATAACCCTTCGATGCTGAAAAACAGGGGCCCATATCAATGAAAATAAAGGTGTCACTCAATAAATTTCACCAGTTGTAGGGTTAGGGAATTCTGGATTTCACCAGCTCTGGCAGGGATTCCCAACTGCCTGGGAGAGTTCAGGTCAATTCCCAAGCTACAGCATGTTTGGAGGAATTACCAAGCGTCCCAGCAAGGTCGATGCAACGATCTTGAGAGCCCGTGCAGGGGATGTTCACATTCTTCTTGCACTGGTCAGCGTCCGGCGAATCGCAGGCTGCGCACTGCAGCCCGTTCTTGGGTGAGCTCTTCGGCGGCACTGGGAACAATCAGAGAAAGAACCATGGGTCAGAATTTCAGGACACAAAGAGGCTCATGATGGAGAATCAACAGAACTACCCAGCCACACGGCTAGAACTCTCAGCCAGGATCGCCTCGTCTCTCGTCTCGGTTCCCGCGACAGCCTGCTCTCTGGCTTTGACCAATGCAACCTGGCCCCATTCAACTGCTGCTGCAAAAGTTCTCCAAGCCTGTCGCTTGGACCGTGGCACCCAATTCTTTGTGTCACTCCCTTTTTTCCATTGCATCAAACATCAGCCAAATGTCCCACTGAAAAATCAAATTTTTTTTCTACGGGAAATTTCTAAATGAGCATTTTCAATTTTGATTCTGGTTTTCAAAAGCTTTTCAGCTTTCGAGGCCAGGGGGCCGTTTTTTGCCAGCGAATGTAATAGACGGAATGAAATCTGTGTTTTCTGATGTTTTTTCCTGTAACGTTTCCAAACATCTCCAGTTTCAGGAAAAGGTGCAGAGCAGTTAAAGGAATAAAAATGAACTTTGCCAGCATTGGCGACATTTAGGAAGCGTTACAGAGAGAAAAAAGGAGAAAACTGGAAATAACTCAAAACTATGGGGTTTATTTAGTTACAAAATGCCAAAGGAAGAAGAAGAAGAGGGGGTGGGATGTGGGAGACCCAGATTCAACATGGGGGGGGGAGGGACCAACATTGACTTTTTACATTTCCAGTAACGTCTGAAAATATTTTAGATTAAACTGGAGTTGAAACAAAATTTGTTTCCAATTTTTCAGAGTTGCCACTGAACCAGGAAAAAAAAAAGTCAGTCTCTCTTCATTGTGGCAGGGGATGAAATGTGGCCAGTTTGAGTTTTTGTAAAACATTTCATACACGCAAAAATGTAAAGCTCATTTTTTAACCCTGTGAAACAGAAACAGTTTTGAAATTTCAAACGTTCGCCAGCAAATTGTTTTCCCGCCTGTCAAGCAGCTGCCCCTGCGAATGGCTGCGCTCGGTACGTACCGGCCACGGTTATATTCTGGTTGAAGTTGCTTTGAAAACACATGGAGCTGGTCCTCACTTGTTTGTCGGGCCCGACGGACAGGCTGATGAACTTTGCATGACATGTAGTGTTGTTCTCCATGTAAGCGTTGACGGTCACGTTGTTTCCTAGGTGCAGGGAAAAATGAAAACAAAAATCCGACTGCGTGTGTGCGCACACATGTGACCCACAACTCCTCCATCCACACTCCCAACACAACCCACCCACTCAGAACACCCACCTTTCCTCACACAACCCTCCCACAACACCCACACATACACACCCCACAATCCCTTCATCCACACACCTGACAACACACACACATACACTCTCAGCTTCCCCCACGCAACCCTCCCCCACCATACATAAGCCCCCGCCCCACAACAAACCCCACCACACACACCCTACACACAGCACGCGCATACACAACCCTCCCCCCACGATGCACAGCCCCCCACAACACCCACACACTCACCCCCAACCTCCCCAATACACACAACTGCTCCTACACAACCCACCACCCCCATAACCCCCCATAATACACATCCCCCCCCACCCACAACATGCACCCCACCCCACAGCACCCAACCCATACACTCTACACAACCAACATCCACACATCCAACTCTCCCCCAGAGCACCCACCCCCCCACCACACAGCCCATACCAGAAACAACCCCCACCCCCACACATGCACATAACCCCCCACACCTCATTTATTTCTCACCCTAATGGAAACAACCCGAAAAGGCCCTGGATTTTGGCTAATCCATTTGGGATAAGAACATTGTGGGCTGGAGGGAAAGGGGAGCGCCAGGCCCCTCTCTCTCACCTAAGAAGACCGTTTCCAGAGTGAGGATGCAGGTCCCCACCGTGCAGTTCTGTACAGGACAATTTGCCTGGGTCTCGGAGACTGTGCAATTTGAACATGAATCTGTAGGAAGAAACACCAAGGGTCTAGGGTTAATTCTGGTGGAAAGATCCTGTCCTTCTTCCCTTGTTTCCCTAAGGGTTTATCCTCATTGGGGAATTTACAGGTGTCAGTAATCCGGATTAGTTGAACCAGATTAAGTCCCAGTGTAGACACTTAGGGCAGGTCTACACTGCCCGCCTGAATCGGCGGGTAGAAATCGATCTCTCGGGGATCGAATTATCGCGTCTCGTAGGGAGGCGACAATCGATCCCCGAATCGACACTTCTATTCCACCAGTGGAGGTAGGAGTAAGTGCCGTCGACGGGGGAGCCACGGAGGTCGATTTGCCATCGTCCTCACAGCGGGGTAAGTCAGCTCCGATACGTTGAATTCAGCTACGCTATTCGCATAGCTGAATTTGCGTATCTTAAATCGACACCCCACCCCACCCCCGCCGTAGTGAGGACGTAGCCTCAATAAATTCAATTTAGGTGACTTTACGGGGGAGGTGAATGAAACTGAATTAAAGCCACTTTTAATCTGCATTAACCAAAAGTGTGAATTTAAACTGGATTGGTTAAAGTCCTCTGCGCACACTTTCTGTTGGGATTAAAGTGGCCTTCATTTGGTTTAGTTTTAATTCACTTTGGAGGTAAATTAAGAAACTGAATTAAGGTCATTTATATTCCAAATTAGATGGGTTTAATCCAGGTTAAAAATCACACCTTTGGTTAATTTGGATTAATTTTCCAGAGTGTCCGCCTGTAGGCAAGGCCTTTGAGGGGAGAATGATCAGAGGGGACTTGACAGAGTTACAGAGCAGTGGCGGAGGGTAGGTGGCACGGCCAGTCAGTCTGAGCCGGGGCAGTTCACACGAAGGCCATTTGCACAATTGGCACAAAGGAGCCATAAAATGGGTATGAGTTACTGGGGCCAATAGGATAACACTGGGGTAAATCAGGAGTGACTCCGATTTAGCCAATAGGGTGACACTGGGGTAAATCAGGAGTGACTCCGATTTAGCCAATAGGGTGACACTGGGGTAAATCGGGGGTGACTTCGATTTAGCCAATGGGGTGACACTGGGGTAAATCAGGGGGGACTCCGATTTAGCCAATGGGGTGACACTGGGGTAAATCGGGAGTGACTCCGCTGGAGCCAGTGGTTGAAAAGGACAATTGTGTTAAACGCGTGGCTTGGAGACTTACATTGGCCATTCGCTGCAGCTAGGAGCACGGTCAAGAGGCTGAGCACGAGGGAGCCCTGCATGGCGACCGGGAGAGTGTGGGGCTGGGCTCGGAGCCGGACTGGACTCTTGTTTGCCTCGGATGCACCGAACTCTGCAGCCACGGTGCGCACGGGCTGGGGGGGGAACACAGGAAGTGGAGAGTTCCAGGATTCCATGCCCTGGGGGGCGGTAGGATTTACTAGAGAAGCTGCCCCTGTCCTGCCCAGTCTAAGCTTGTGACTCACGGCAATGAATGAAAATGGCATCTCTAGCCCTGGGAACCGGCCCTAAAGGAAGTTGAGTCTGCAGCAAGGAGACAGGAGCTAACAGTACCAAATCCTCTTGCTGGGAGGTGGCACCATAACATGACTTTGCTGCTTCGAATCCAGAACAATCACCCGCAAGAACTGAAAGCAGAGGGAGACGAAGCAGGCTGCTCGCTAAGGTACAGAGTGCCAACCTACCCCACCTGACTCTAGATCACCTCTCCACGGATCGCCTCCAGGCACACACGCTGTCCTGCAGAGCCCCCAGCCTGCTGCAGGATCAGGAAAGCCTCTTCCCCATGGAAAGCAAATCGCTGGGTATTGTAACACTGTTTTCAATACAGCCCAGCAGACGCCAGCTTGGTGAGGTGCAAGCTGCCCCGTGTGTGCGTGTGTGCGTGTGTGTGTGTGTGTGTATTGGGGTGCACAAGCCCCAGGGTGTCCCAGCCACTAAGGGGAAAAGGGTCTAAAGGGGACGTCGGCCCTGCGGGGAGAGGGGTGAGGTCCAGTTCTGGTCGATGGACATGTGCTGGCTTTGACCCAGCTAGTACACTACAGATAGCAGTGACACACATTCACACACACAGACACACACCTCCCTTACACAACCCCCACCCACTCACACAACCCCCCGCAACCTCCCACCCACACACCCCTCCCATACACAACCCCCCCCACACACACAGACAGCCTCCCCTGTGACCCCACACACACACCCCCATACATCCCCTCTCATACACAACCCCACACACACAAGACCCCGCACAGCTCCCCACCTACATACCCCTCCACACACAACCCTCCCCCACATAAACAGCCTCCCCTGCAACTCCTCCTTCACACAACCTCCCCCACCTCCCCACAACCCCCCCACACACACATCCTCACACACTACCTCAACACACACCCCACACAACCACACCTCATAAACAACCCCCTAGACACATAACCTCCCCACACACCCCTCCCACACACACCCCTCCGTCACGTCCCTGACAATCCCCCCCACACCTCCCTATAACACAACCCCCCCACTCCTCTCCCCACCCACACACCCCACTCACCTACTGCCCCACACACAACTTTCCTCCCCCACTCACAACTTCCTTGCACACTCCCCCACAACCCTCCCCCACACACACACCCTGCCTCACCCCACACAACCCTCCCCCACATCTGCTCCCCCCCCACAACCCTCCCTAACACAACCCACCCCCACGCCCCTTCCGCCCACCCCCCAGCCATGCATGTGGCCACACTGCTATCCACAGTTCAAGCAGAGCTAGGACAGGTCCCTCTTCCTGGGCTGAGCCTGACCCCTCAGCTGCCGTGTGGACAAACCCTGAAGGATTAACAGGGGCAGACTGGTGGCCCCCCCCCCCCCACAGCTGGGGCGAGAAAAGGCTGCAGGGCCAGGGACCCCTGGGGCAGAGTCCTTGGGCAGCTGCCTGGCTGGGCTGCCGGAGGCAGAGTGTGAGTGGGAGTCACAGAAGCAGCCTGCGAGGTTGTGCCCCAGCACCCTTCTCTGCAGTCTTGGGGCGCTTTCCAGTCAGGCATTGAGTGACGTGACTACACACCTGTCCCGTGTCGTTTGTTCTCCCCTACTTACTCCATCCTGTCGTCAGTAGGGTCCAGAGTCAACACGCTGAAGCCAGAGTCTCTCAACTCTTCACTAAGGTTCCTGGTCCTGACTCACTAGAGTAGCTTCTGCCCCAAAAGGGGAGAGAATATTAAAGATCCAGGTGGAATCCTAGCAAGGAACTACCAGACACGGCGCTAAACGGTCACTGGCCAAACAAAGGGGAAATGGAGGCAGCCGCAACTGCAGGGGGCGCCAGCAGCTAAAAACAACTGCAGACAGCAAGTTGACTCTGAACCCTACTGATTGCCACATTGCTCATTATTGCAAAACTGAAGCAGGTGCCGCCAGCCAGATGGGCCCTTGGAATTGCCCTGGTAGTAGAAAGTAGCTTTAAAGTGTCTGGAAACAGCCCCTTTTAGTGCAGCCGAGAAGGCAGATCTCCTATTTTCCTCCTGGGAATAAAGGACGAGCCAAACCCAGGGTAACTTTTTCAAAGTGCCTGTAGGTGGAAATTTTAAAACTCTGAATGGAGTTAGGCTCCTAATTCCCATTGAACCCAAGGGAATTAGGCGCTTTATGAGAATCCACTAGGTTCCTGAGACTTTAAATCCGACTCCTATTTGTGTTACGAGACAGAGAAAACCGAAACAGCCAGTTTCTTCTTATCGCATCCTATCTTATCTGCCAGATAACAGGCCAAGAGAGAACCTCGGTTTTGCCCAGTCTGGCAAATCCTGTGGACGAAACCTCGCAGCCTTTTCCGAAGAATTGGCTTGACAACGGGGATTTTGCCCTCTGGAATTTCCCCAGGATAAAAAAATCTCCGGTCAGAATTTCTTCCCCCCATTGGGTGATAACATTTTTTCCCCCATGTGGAAATTTGAAAAAAGTAAGAAAGCAGCGCGGGGGCGGGGAGGGAATCGACCTTTCCTCATTTCTTGTCTGGTTTCCCCAGTTAGAAAACAGCAGCAAAGGGTGAAAGTTTGAGTTATTTCCCCACAAACACACACACACTTTCTCAGCCCTTTTGCAACCAGAAAAAAAACAAAACCGAAGTGTTACTTTGGCTCGCTTAAAGAGACAGTTAAACAGGGAGACAAAGCAGCGGGGGCTGATTGGACAGAGCCCTGCGCTGCGCTTCAGAGGACCGATGAACTACTCATCAGGCTGCTGCTCGCAAACCCCTTCCCCGTCGTGCCTCGGTTTCCCCATCTATAAAACAGGGGCTGTGATTAGTATTATTTTAAAACAATCAGTTACTTTCTCTCTTCTTTTAATTTTTGAAAACTTTCCCCACTCCACTTTTCCAGAGGAAAACCTTTTAGAAAATGAAGAGAGGGTCGGCATTTTCCTACCATTTCCACAGGAACAATTTCTGGATCCCGCCCGAGATCCAGGGGGTTTCCCTGTCATGCCAGGTGCCCCACAGACCCTGCCCGAGACACAAAGGCTCTTCCCATTTGACACGTGTGCCTGAGCCCCGCCCAAAATCGGGGATGGTGAGTTCCCCATCGTGCCAGGCACCACCTGGGCCCCACCCGAGATCCAGAGATGCTCACCAGCATACTGGGAACACATAGACCTCAAGTGAGATCTGCAATGGCATTTAAATTACATCTTAACCCTTTTATCAGCAGCAGAGCTGGTCAGAAATGGGAAGGGGAAAAAAACCCAATAAGATCCAGGTGCTTTTCATGTTTCAGAAATCTTCTCACAGCTCTCTTTTTGGATTTCTTCACTGGCGTCTTTCGAGAGAGTTCTTTGTCTCCCCCCCCCCCCCCCCGGTTCTCAATCGAAATCGCGTCTCGGGCCTTTTCCCATTTCGCAATGGTTTACACACGCAGTTTGCCCCCCTCCGATTGGCACGGACGGAGTTATTTACTGGCAAGAGAAACCGTATTTCCAAATTCGGAGGGAATTCGTTGTGTGAAATTGGGGGGCTCCGGGATGGAAAAGGAGAAAACTTACTCCCTGTTCAAAAAACCTGCACGGTTTGGTTGCAAAAACGTCAGTGCGGGTGCGAAACTTCTCAGTTGGGTTGGAAAACGTCGATCGGCTCCTCGGTCCCAGTTTAGGACAATACTCCTGCGTGTGAATTGGGGTCTCGTGGGAGAGGAGAGGGCAGTGGGCCAGGGACGGCTCTTACCTTCAGCCTCCCAGGTCTGGCGCTGGCGAGGATGGGGAAGCAGGTTCTCTGGCTATGCAAACTGGACACTCGTTTATATAGATGGAGGAAGCAGCGCAGATGGCTCCTGATAAGGGCCCAGGTGGCAGCTAGCCGCAAATTATCTCACTGGGCTGTTCTCAGATTAACCCTTTGCTCGCCCATGGGACGGATCCGATGTTATTGCTTGTTTCCCTCTCGGTTCTCTGTGCTCCCTACCGTCACCGATCTCCGCCCTTGTCTCTGTTTACGTGACTGGGCCCCCCTCGGAGGATATTTAATCTCCCAGGGCCTGTTTCCCAAACGCTGCTGTCATGGGACATTCCCCAGGCTGGGGTTCACCCCCATCCCAGAGGTGGCTGCGTTTCAGTGCTCTCCTAGCCTGGAGGGATCTCAGCTCCCTTGGCACGTGAGAGAGAAAGAAACGTACCAGGGTAGTACCTAGAGCTCAGGGACCCGTTGTGCCAGGCGCTGCATAGACATGTCGACACTGTCCTACCCTGAAGAGATAGATTAGAAGGATGGGGTGTATGAGGATAGATAGAGGGGGTGTGGGGAGTATGAATGGGAGAACAAGTGAATGTTTCTACTCCCTAAGCCTCAGTTTCCCTCTGTCTTCCTCCGATCTCCCAGCTCCTCCTCTCCCCTGGCTGGTTGCTTCAGACTCCTGAGAAATTCCATTGCAAGTGGCCGTTCCCCAGAAGCGGCCGGGCGTGCTGAGCTGTCTGATCAAAGACTAAATAAACGTAAAGGGTAATAAATAAGATAAGGCGGGAGTCGAGCTGCCAAGGACGAGAGCCGTGCCATGGAGGGAGCGGTGATGTTAGACACTGGGAGAGTCAGGAATAGATTTAGTACTTGAGATGTGCCCATTGGCCTTGGACACTGGTCATGCAACAGCAGGCGCAGACCCCAAGCGCCGGCCCTGGGTGCCAACCCCCGGCTCCACGGCAGCGGGCACTGACCTTGGAATCCTGCAAGTGCTGGCCCAGGGCGCTGACCATCAGGGCAGTGGTGGTGCCCTCCCATCCATCGCCCCCAGCCCAGGTGCCTCACCCCCCACCCCTCCCTCTGGGTCTCCATCTGCGAGGCCTTGCTGTGATTCTGTAATTAAATTCCCCCAGCCAGGTGCGACGTCATGCGCATGAGACCCAGTACCGTGAATACCTGCACAACCGGAGCCACATCTGGGGTGGGCGGAGTTTATTTTGTGGGCGGAGCTCGGGAAAAGCACCATCCCCTTCACCCGTCCCCAATGGGACCCCCAGGTACCGCTGGCCCTGGGGCTGAAACTGTGCAATTGCTGAGTGTCCGGGAGGAAATTGGGTCCATTAACCCCTTGGCTTGTTTGGAGCAGAGGGGGAAGACTGGGGCTGAGGAACATGTCAGAGTGACGCTGTCACAACCCAGTAAGATGGAAACACTTATTCTTCATTCCCCAGCAGGTACCCTGACATGTGGCATGGGGTACGGCCTCCCGGAGACCTGCGAGACTCCTACCGAGAACCGCACCGTAACGACAGCTACAGGCGGCTGGCTCTCGGGGGCAAGAGAATCTACACTGGGTAGGTGACATTGCGTCAACCCAGGCCAGCGCGATCATCTCGTCTGACCTGCGGCACATCACAGGCCCCAGAACCTCACCCGCCCCGTCCTGTACCAGACCCCGACCTCCGGCTGAGTCACTGACAGCCCAAATCGCGGGTTACAGACGTCAAGTGACAGAGACGCCACCGTGGACACTAGTTCAAACCTGCAGGTGACCCATGGCCCACGCTGCAGAGGAAGCTGAAAACCCCCTGGGATCTCTGCCAATGTGACCCGGGGAGAAAGTCCTTCCTAACCCTCAGTGTGGTGATCAGTGAGACCCTGAGCGTGTGGGCAAAACCCGCCAGCCAAACACCTGGGAAAGAATTCTCTGGAGTAACTCAGAGCCCTCCCCACCTAGTGTCCATCACCGGCCATTGGAGATATTTGCTGCCAGCAGTCGCAGATTGGCTACATGCCATTGAAATCCTGGCCCCATTGGAGTCCGTTGTAAATCTCCCATTGACTTCAGTGGGGTCAGGATCTCACCCCTTGAGCTTTATCCCCGCAATGGACGGCTGCGCTGCAACAAGCGAAGCTGCTTTGGGTGGAAATGCCCGTTCTGAATCGTGTTAGAAAAGGAAATTGGCGCTGAGATCCCTTGGACACGGACGGGCTCCCGATGTCCTGTCTGAAGCTGATAGTCACCTACTCAGGGCTGAAGCCAATAGGAGGTTCTTCCTCTTGCTTGGGATGCAAATTCAAGATAGTTTTTGCCCTTTGACTTAAAGAGATTCCAAACCGTCTCCATGTTCAACTCCCTGAGCTCTTCAGGCCGGCGGATTTCACTAGTTCCCTTCATTTCTCAACCTTTGGAATCGAAAACCTGAGTTACAGACCTGGCTTTGTTCATCCTCCCACTGAATTACAGAGATTTTAAGATTCCTGCCCTTTATCCTGTAAGAAGGACGCATAGCACAGCTTTAACGTAGTCTGTCATTATCTTATCTAATCTATCTATCCCCACCCCCATCTATCTAGCTATCCCCAGATACCCCCTCTATCTATCTATCTATCTATCTATCTATCTATCTATCTATCTATCTATCCCCATCCACCCCCTCTATCTATCTATCTATCTATCTATCTATCCCCATCCACCCCCTCTATCTATCTATCTATCTATCTATCTATCCCCATCCACCCCCTCTATCTATCTATCTATCTATCTATCTATCTATCTATCTATCCCCATCCACCCCATCTATCTATCTATCTATCTATCTATCTATCCCCATCCACCCCATCTATCTATCTATCTATCTATCTATCTATCCCCATCCACCCCATCTATCTATCTATCTATCTATCTATCTATCCCCATCCACCCCATCTATCTATCTATCTATCTATCTATCTATCTATCTATCTATCTATCTATCCCCATCCACCCCATCTATCTATCTATCTATCTATCTATCTATCTATCTATCTATCTATCCCCATCCACCCCATCTATCTATCTATCTATCTATCTATCTATCTATCTATCTATCCCCATCCACCCCATCTATCTATCTATCTATCTATCTATCTATCTATCTATCTATCCCCATCCACCCCATCTATCTATCTATCTATCTATCTATCTATCTATCTATCTATCTATCTATCCCCATCCACCCCATCTATCTATCTATCTATCTATCTATCTATCTATCCCCATCCACCCCATCTATCTATCTATCTATCTATCCCCATCCACCCCATCTATCTATCTATCTATCTATCTATCTATCTATCTATCTATCTATCCCCATACACCCCTTCTATCTATCTATCTATCTATCTATCCCCATACACCCCTTCTATCTATCTATCTATCTATCTATCTATCTATCTATCTATCTATCTATCCCCATACACCCCATCTATCTATCTATCTATCTATCTATCTATCCCCACTCACCCCCTCTATCTATCTATCTATCTATCTATCTATCTATCTATCTATCTATCCCCATCCACCCCCTCTATCTATCTATCTATCTATCTATCTATCTATCCCCATCCACCCCCGCTATCTATCTATCTATCTATCTATCTATCTATCCCCATCCACCCCCTCTATCTATCTATCTATCTATCTATCTATCTATCTATCCCCATCCACCCCCGCTATCTATCTATCTATCTATCTATCTATCTATCTATCCCCATCCACCCCCGCTATCTATCTATCTATCTATCTATCTATCTATCTATCTATCCCCATCCACCCCCGCTATCTATCTATCTATCTATCTATCTATCTATCTATCTATCCCCATCCACCCCCTCTATCTATCTATCTATCTATCTATCTATCTATCTATCTATCTATCCCCAGACACCCCCTCTATCTATCTATCTATCTATCTATCTATCTATCTATCTATCTATCTATCCCCAGACACCCCCTCTATCTATCTATCTATCTATCTATCCCCAGACACCCCCTCTATCTATCTATCTATCTATCTATCTATCTATCTATCCCCAGACACCCCCTCTATCTATCTATCTATCTATCTATCTATCTATCTATCTATCTATCTATCCCCAGACACCCCCTCTATCTATCTATCTATCTATCTATCTATCTATCTATCTATCTATCCCCATACACCCCATCTATCTATCTATCTATCTATCTATCTATCTATCTATCTATCCCCAGACACTCCCTCTATCTATCTATCTATCTATCTATCTATCCCCAGACACCTCTCTCTCTCTCTCTCTCTCTCTCTCTCTCTCTCTCTCACCACACTCAGGAAATGTTCCCAGCATAGTGACAAATGGGTTTATTAAAACTTCCACCCACTCAGGCTATGTTATCATTGGTCCTGCTTTGAGCAGGGGGTGGGACTAGACACCTCCTAAGGTCCCTTCCAACCCTGATAGTCTATGATCACTGCAGAGTTAATGTGGGCTGTGACTCAGGATTTAGCCCCAGCCTGTCCCCCCCACCCCCGCCATCCCCTACTACCCGCACACAAACCCCTTTCACCTCCGTGGATACGAGCTGTGAGCTCAGGCCGGCTGACGCGGTTCAGGGTGCAGCTTAGACCCCGGTTCCACTTTAACTTGGCTGGGAACGCAACTGTAACCTGGGTTACTTCACACGGATGCCGATAGTCCTCCAATACCTTCCCATAATTCCTTCCGGGCCCTGTTTTCCTGCCCTTCTCCCCACTCCCTTCTTCTGCACTGAAATCACCTGCCGGTTTATACACCCCTTGGTGATGTTTTAAACCCCACATTCCCTGCAGCCGGCTCCGGCTCTACCCGGCTCTCAGCAGAGACGCTGTCGGAGAGACTCACGGCAGAAAACGGCCCAGCTCAGGGCAGCGCTAGGAGCCCTGGGACATGCCCCCAAAGGCCTAGCGCTGCGCCGGGGTTAGTGCAGCACCGGCCTGGCGTCGTCCGGGTGGGTCTAACCCCTGGGAGGCGTCGCAGTGCGGACGCTCACCCCAGGGCGTGGCTAACCCGGGTTCACTCGGCAGTGCAGACACTGCCACCGGGCCACAGGGACCGTTGTGATCCTCTCGTCTGACCCCGGCTCAGCACAGGCCAGAGACCTGCCCCAGATCATCCCTAGGGCAGAGCTGGGAGAGACACCTCCCATCTGGCTTTACACATTGTCCCTGATGGAGAATCCACCACGACCCCTGGGAGATTGTCCCAGTGGTTAATGACCCTCCCTGTGAAACAGTCCCCTTATTCCCAGTCGGAGTCTGTCTGGCTCCAGCTCCCAGCCGCTGGATGGCGTCCGACCGTCCGCCACCCGACTGAGGAGCCCGTCAGTAAATGTTTGTTCCCCAGGTAGGATCACGTCACCCCCGAACCGTCTCTGTGTTCAGCTCCATGGATCGAGCTCCTGGCGTCTCTCACGCTGGGGCAGGTTTTCTAACCCTTTAATCATCCTCGCGGCTCTTCTCTGACCCCTGACTACGATGACCAGATGTCCTGATTTTATAGGGACAGTCCCGATATTTGGGGCTTTGTTTTATATAGGCTCCTATTACCCCCCCACCCCCTGTCCTGATTTTTCACATTTGCTGTCTGGTCACCCTGCCACTGACCAACCTCCTTCCTGAATGGTGGGGCCCAGAACTGGACACAGGCTCCCAGCAGTGTTGCCCCAGGGCCAGACCCAGAGGTAAAATAGCTTCTCTGCTCCTCCTCGAGGTTCCCCTCCCAGCCTCTCAGTTCCGTTCTTTGTTTTCTTTCTTTACAACAGGTGGGATCAAGAGCACGGGTCTTCTGCAAACAATGTCTAAGTGACTCTACTGGTGGCATAAAAGACTTTCATTCTTGGGAAAGGCAAGTATGTGAGGATCAGCACCACACGATGCAACGATGCAGACAACTGTAACTCGGCTCTACCGGAAGGTACGTAGGGGTCTGTTTTTACCGTCCCTGTTTCGTGGCTTGTCCACAGGAACAGTGAGATGACGCTGAGCTGGGGTGTGAATCTCGCTCTCCGTGTGCCCCCTGCCGATGCACGTGAACAGCTCGTTCGAGCACTTTGGAAGGGCACTAGCTCAAAGCACATAAACGAACAGTTCACGCACATCAGCAGGGAGCACGTGGACAGCTAAGCCGGTGCTGCCGGGGACGGTGAGAGCCGGGCGTGTTCCCCAGGGGTGCCGGGCGCTGGGGAAGGAGCCACCTCCGGGCGATCAGCTGGTTCCAAACTCCAGCTTCAGTCTCTTGTGGAGCTGCAGAAAGGGGCGCGGGGGAGGCAAGAGGGGACCAGACGCCCGCCCTGCCCTGGCCGGTGACAGCGAGAGCAGGGAGAGCAGCGGGCAGGTGGGAACGGGAGGCAGAGGTGGGAACCGCTGGATGGTGGAGACAGAAGTTATGGGGGCAGAGAAGGAACCAGAGCTGCCCCCGCCGAATAACAGGTTGGTTTCCTCCCTCTTGTTCAACTCTTTCAACATTTGCTGCAAAAGGCTGCGCTACTGCGTCCACAAAAGAGATTAAATCTGGAACCTTCCTGGCTTCGGGAGCCTGCATATACATCTTTATACGGACAACCTCCGTTCCGGCTCACAGAACCACCACAACCACCCTTGAAACAACCACCCCCACCCCCACAACAACCATCATAGTCATAACAACAACAAATACCACCACCCTCCTAACACCACCCATCAACACCGCCATCACGACAAACACCACCACCAAAACACCAACCACCACCATCACCAAAACAACCGTTACCATCACAACACCAATCAACACCATCACCATCATAACATCAACAACCGCCACAACAACCACCACCACCACCCCTACAACAACCACCCATGAAACAACAACCACCACCACCCCTACAGCACCCGCTCTTGAAACAACTGTCCTGCCACAAACACCTGCTCTTAAAACACCCGCCCTCCCCACAACAACCCCCAGTGGGGCCAGCCCGGCTCTGGGGAAATTCTCCTTTGCCCTCTACCTGCCTGGCCTGACGGGACTGCTGCTGGTGAAGGTGCTCTCCTGACCCCGCCCGGCACGGCCCACGCAGCACCTGGTGCCTGTGAATAAAGGCCTGAAGTCCCAGCTGCCCCCTCCGAGGCCCCTCCACGCTGCCGGGGTGATGCAAAGGGGCCGCTGCATAGCCAAGGGTCTGCCCAGCGTATGGGTGTGTGTCTGTCCCGGTACCTCGCGGCTGGCTGGAATCTCTCTGTGCATTAGCAAATTCACCGAATAAATCAGGATACGAAATAAAAGCCCCCGGTGTGGTGTTGTGTTCGGGTTACCCGTTGCTGAGCCCGACCGCATGAGACAGGGGCTGTGGCAGATGCATTAGCCACAGAAGAATTTGCTCGGCTCTGTGTATATACACACCCTGGGCAACCCACATAAGGTTCTGGGAATGTAGCACGTAGGTTTTATTTTGCACCTGTGCTGAAGCCTGGGCTCTGGGACCCTGCGGGGTCTCCCCTGCAACCTCCACACTGCTGGTCACCCAGCGCTGAGATGCAGCTGTCTCTGGGGTGGGGCACGGGGGCTGTTTATACAGGGATCCTTTACCCGGAGCTGAGATGCAGCCACTTCTAGGGTGGGGCAGCACAGACCCCGTCTGCCCTGCAGGTTTGATTTGGCACCGTGCCGACCCGCAGTGCAGATGACTCCACTATTGTGAATGGGGCTGGAATTGATGCAGAACATTTACTTTGGGGTTCAGCCCCAGGGCAGCTGCACTGGTCGGGGGCTGGGGGAGCAGAGTGCAGAGCCAGCTTCAACCAGCGTCACGAGGGGGTGAGGCCCGGGAGCCGATCGTCACCTGCGGAGCAACATTACACAGGAGCTCAGGGCAAGTGTCATATTTACACGAAACATTCCTGGCTTGAGGCCAAAGTCAAGTAAGAGGAAACTGCCTGGCTACTGGGAGTCAGGGGATGAAGCTTCTACTCCGCCCTTATCTCATTTATGTGCCATTGTATTGACATGACCCTTGCTCAGCAACTCGGGGGAAAATCCATGTGGAACGTGAAAAATACAGCTGCCCTCAGCGTCACTAACAACCGGAACTGGCGGAGAACGATGGGAAACTGGCTTTCAAGGTCATAAGTTTTGCTACCACTCAGCAGAGAGGGTGACACTGGTGTCAGGAGTGGGATACTTGTGTGAGTGGAGGGATACTGCTGTGAGTGGTAGGCAATCTCTCTCTCTCTCCTCCCCCGCCAGCCCAAGGTTTTACACCCTGCCCATCCCTTCAGTAGCTCAGTGTCTACCTCTAGATTTTACCAGCCACAGCATTCATGGGCCTCCCAGCACCCAGACAGCAGCCAGAAACTCCCAAACTTGCTCCAGAACCTGTGTGTGAAACCCACCCCTCCTGTGGAGAGGGGCCGGCACAAAGTCCCCCCCAAGCCCCCGAAATGAAACCCTCTGTAGAGGGGTAAATTTCAACCTCGTTGGTCGAAATTGGCCCAGCTCCACGCAAGGGAGGCTGCTTCTGTCAATACCAGAGGCTGTTGCAAACCAGGCCAATGCCATTTTGGGCTGTATTAGCATGAGTGTTGTAAGCAAGACACAAGAAGCAATCCTTCCGCTCTACTCTGCGCTGATTAGGCCTCAGCTGAAGTATTGTGTCCAGTTCTGGGCGCCACATTTCAGGAAAGATGAGAACAAATTGGAGAAAGTCCAGAGAAGAGCAACAAAAAGATTAAGGGTCTAGAAAACATGAGCTATGAGGGAAGATTATAAAAATTGTGTTTCTTTAGTCTGGAAAAGAGAAGACTGAGAGGGGACATACTCACACCAGTATCCCACCACTGCCACCAGTTTTCAAGTACATAAAAGGTTGTTACAAGGAGGAGGGGGGAAAAAATATTCTCCTTAATCTCTGAGGACAGGACAAGAAGCAATGGGTTTAAATTGCAGCAAGGGAGGTTTAAGTTGGACATTAGAAAAAACTTCCTGTCAGGGTGGTTAAGCACTGGAATAAATTGCCCAGGGAGGTTGTGGAATTTCCGTCATGGGGGATTTTTAAGAGCAGGTTGGACAAACACCTGTCAGGGATGGTCTAGATAATATTTAGTCCTGCCTTGAGTGCAGGGGATGGGACTAGACGACCTCGCGAGGTCCCTTCCAGTTCCATAATTCTATGATTTTGGTTCCTCCCAGCGCGGGGAACCAGGCCCGGGGAGATGGAGCGAAGGGCTCGCCCAGGGGGGTCCAGAGCAGAACCAGGGGCTGTTCCAGGGCCGCCCAGAGGGGGGGGCAAGTGGGGCAATTTGCCCCAGGCCCCGGGCCCCGCAGGGGCCCCCACGAGAGTTTTTTGGGGCCCCTGGAGTGGGGTCCTTCACTCGCTCTGGGGCCCCCGGAAAACTCTTGTGGTGCCCGGGCGCCCAGAGCTTCTTCTGCTCCAGGTCTTCGGTGGCAATTCGGCGGCGGGGGCCCCCCGCCGCCAAAGACCCCAGCTCCCTGAATCCTCTGGGTGGCCCTGGGCTGTTCTGAACCCTGACCCCACGACTTGAACCCAAAGCGCAGCCAGTGACCTCAGTCCCGGGCTTTCCCCGGAAAGCGCTAACGGCAGAGTCCCCGCAGGACGGCCTCCCATCGCCAGCGCCGAGCAAATCTCAGGACCCGGCCACCCCGTAGGGCCACATGGTTACTTTGATCCCCCCTCCAGATGAGGCCAATGCCCGCGTGGAGGCCTCGAGCCTCGGTCTCCGGGCTGGAGGGGTTTGCACGGGCAAAGCTGGCAGGAGAACTGAGGAGCTGCAGCGGGTGGGGGGGGGGTTTATGAGGCCGTTTTGGCAAGTAGCCCTGAAGAGCCCCTGGTTATTGCTGGGCGGAAAACAAGATTCTGCTCTGCGACAAGGTTTAGACATGAGTTTCTGTCTGCTCTGGAAAGAAATCGCACATACACACCCACCCGCCCACCCCACCCCCCCCCACACACACACACCCCCGCATACACACAAACACACACACACACACACACACACACTCCCTGTGCCGGAGTAGCGAGGAGTCCATGGGTTAGGGCAATCAGCCTGCTCTTCCTGATTCAGACAGGGTCTGCACAGCGCACAGCACGACGGGGCCCTGATCTCAGTCGGGGTCTGGGCAGCGCCCGGCACGACAGGACCCTGATCTCATAGTTGGGTCTCCTCCAGCCCAGGTGAAAGCGCTCGCCCCTGGACTTTTGGCTAGTCTGGTGGGGGAGGGTAGTTGGGGGAGGGTCTTTCTGTCTAGTGTTACCCAGACTTTCTGTCTTAGCCCTGAGAAATCTTCCAGACAAAAGTTTTGTCAAACCTGAGAAATTTTGAGCAAACATTTCAATGCCAACTGTAATTAGATGTTTGGCTATGTGTGTGTGTTTCCCCTGTGTGCTGCCCCAGCTCTGCGCAGGCAGCCGGCACAGCAGACCTTGAGCAAACTGCCCAATGACCACAAGATCCGTTAAGGGACGAAGGCACCCAGCCAGGTTTATTATCGACGAAGCACGGTACTAGTATCCTGCAGACTCTACCGGACCACTAATACAGGTATGCCCGTAACAGCTCAGTGAATGGCAGGACATTCCGTTCCTCCCTAGGCTAGACAAAGACACTCCCTCTGAGATACAGCTTTATACTCCGATACAAACCAGTTACGTACTGCCCCTCTGACATAATTACTGTAGTTACTGCCCCCTGATGTGGCTAGTTCTCACCGATCACCTTGTACATGTTGGTTTGATTAAAACATCTCTATTATGCACTGTCATCCTGACCTTATCTTTTAGGAGGGGTCAGTGCGTTCCTGTTATCCATGGGGAATGGTTTTGTACCATCCTTGATATCAGGATGTTCTGGTACCATTTGATATCAGGATGTGTTTGCCTGAGTGCTCTCTGCCTAGCACATCTTAGCAATGTGTATTTCTGCAATATCATCCCTCTTCTTGCCCGATTCTGTGAGCAGGTCCCACCTCTTGCTCACAGTTTGACGTTGTTTTATAGTAGTAAAGTTTTGACTACTTTAGCCCAGGCCTCATACCAGGCCTCGGATACAAGGCCTTATGTCTCAGGATCTCTTCCTACTCCACCAACAAACCTACATTTTCTTCCCGTCGCTCAAACAGCGTTGAAAAGTTCCCCACCAGCTTGCCCGCCGTTGCTTTTCAGGGCTCGTTCGCTGCACTTTGTTTGGCTGAAATGTCGCCCTGGTGGTGCAGCGGGGCTGGCCGCTCCACCCCAGAGCTAGCTGCCGCTCAGCAGTGCCGCAGATCTAGCATTTGGGTGGCCCTGCGAAACCCTGCCGTTGTCGCTCTGAGCAATAAAAGAGGTGAAGAAGTCACAAAGGAATAAAAACGAAAGCAGAGACACTTAACTGAGATAAGCTTCTAGATGCTTTTCCATTGGGCTGGGAGTCCGGACTCCTGGGTCCTATTCCCAGATCTAGGAAGCGTTTAGTGGGTTAGAGCAGGGGGGCTGGGAGCCAGGACTCCTGGGTTCTCTCCCCGGCTCTGGGAGGGGAGTGGGGTCTAATGGTTGGACCTGGGAGCCAGGACTCCTGGGTTCTGTCCCTGGCTCTGGCAGGGGAGTGGGGTCTAATGGTTGGATCTGGGAGCCAGGACTCCTGGGTTCTCTCCCCAGCTCTGGGCATCACCCTGCTAACATCATAACAGCCCCCGATTCTCATTGCAATCTCCCAAATGAGTGAGTTTCCTTATTGGTTTTGAAGCGTTTCGTTTCTGTTTTGCAGGTCACAGCCTCAGGAACCCGGCAGTGGGCGGATCCCAGGCGCTGCTGCGGGGGTTACACACAGGGCTGAAAACCAGAAAGGAGATGCTCAGAATAGCCACCCAGGGTGACCGAAAGGGAAAAAATCTATTTGTGGATCCAGCAGCTGCGCAAAGGGACGCTGGCAGCTGAGCGTGTGGCAGGCGGTGTCCAGGGCCCAGCGACCTCCAGCCCAGGCGTGGCCCGAAGAACAAAGGGACCGTTGTGATTATCTGCCTGGCCCCAGAGGAGCCCGCGGGGGCTGGCTCCCAGCCACAAACCGCAGTTGCTCCAACTCAGGGCCCTGGGCTGTGGCCTTGTTTCCGAGCCTCTCGGGCCAGAGGGGCCGTTAGCTCCTCTCCTGGGCTGAGCGCCTGTAACCCCCCGGCTGCCCCCACCACCGAGCCTGTTAGACCCGAGAATTCCAGGGAGCCGTCCCAGAATGCAATGGGGCAGACTGTGTTGGGGGGATAGCACCCCAGGAGCCTTCCCAGAATGCAATGGGGCAGATGGGTAGGGGGTTTAGTGCCCCAGAAGCCTTCCCAGAATGCAACGGGGCAGATAGGTAGGGGGGGTTAGTGGCCCAGGAGCCTTCCCAGAATGCAATGGGGGCAGATAGGATTGTGGGGATTAGCACCCCAGGAGCCTTCCCAGAATGCAATGGGGCAGAGAGGGTAGGGGGTTAGCACCCCAGGAACCTTCCCAGAATGCAATGGGGCAGAGAGGGTAGGGGGTTGGCGCTCTGAGAGCCTTCCCAGAATGCAATGAGGAAGATGGGTTAGGCGGGTTAGCACCCCAGGAACCTTCCCAGAATGCAATGGGGCAGAGAGGGTAGGGGGTTAGCACCCCAGGAACCTTCCCAGAATGCAATGGGGCAGACAGGGTGGGGAGAGGGAGGCAACGGACATGATGGTTAGTTAGAACCTGTGGTTTGTTTCTTTGAGTCTCTTGTTCCTTCTAACCAGGGAAATTAGCCCTGGGTGGCACCCTGTGGTGTCACTCCCATGCCCGCTCCTTTGCATGCTGCTCCGGATTTGCATGGCACGTTAAGAACATAAGAACATAAGAACGGCCGTACCGGGTGAGACCAAAGGTCCATCTAGCCCAGTATCCTGTCTACCGACAGTGGCCAATGCCAGGTGCCCCAGAGAGAGTGAACCCAACAGGCAATGATCCAGTGATCTCTCCCCTGCCATCCATCTCCATCCTCTGACAGACAGAGGCTAGGGACACCATTCCTTACCCAGCCTGGCTAATAGCCACTAATGGACTTAACCACCACGAATTTATCCAGTTCTCTCTTAAACTCTGTTATAGTCCTAGTCTTCACAACCTCCTCAGGCAAGGAGTTCCACAAGTTGACTGTGCGCTGCGTGAAGAAGAACTTCCTTTTATTTGTTTTAAACCTGCTGCCTATTAATTTCATTTGATGACCCCCTAGTTCTTGTGTTATGGGAAGACGCCCTGGCATCTCGGCACCGCCTGGCTCCAGCCTGTTTGCCTCTGTCCTGCCGACCCTGGGCAGGGCAGGGGGGTGGAGGCTCCCCAATGCCAGGCCCAGCACGCAGAACGGCTGAACAGAGATCACAGGCCTGGGAAGGGTCATTCAGATACCACGGGGAGAGATAGATAGAGAGATAGATAGATAGTGTGACAGACCCAGACCAGTGGGGTACAGGAGTCTGGTAGAGGGCAAATATACTGGTCACTGGATGAGTAGTTTTCTGTTCCCTGAGTGACCAGAGCAGGGGCTGCACTAGAGTAATCAGGAACCTGCTAGAACCAGTTAAGGCAGGCAGGCTAATTAGGACACCTGGAGCCAATTAAGAAGCTGCTAGAATCAATTAAGGCAGGCTAATCAGGGCACCTGGGTTTTAAAAGGAGCTCACTTCAGTTTGTGGTGTGAGTGTGAGGAGCTGGGAGCAAGAGGTGCAAGGAGCTGAGAGTGAGAGGGTGTGCTGCTGGAGGACTGAGGAGCACAAGCGTTATCAGACACCAGGAGGAAGGTCCTGTGGTGAGAATAAGGAAGGTGTTGGGAGGAGGCCATGGGGAAGTAGCCCCGGGAGTTGTAGCTGTCATGCAGCTGTTACAGGAGGCACTATAGACAGCTACAGTCCACAGGGCCCTGGGCTGGAACCCGGAGTAGAGGGCGGCCCCGGGTTCCCCCCAAACCTCTCAATTGACCTGGACTGTGGGTTCTTCCAGAGGGGAAGGTCTCTGGGCTATTCCCCAACCCACATGGTGAATCTCTGAGGCAAGAAAATCTGCCAATAAGCGCAGGACCCACCAAGATAGAGGAGGAACTTTGTCACAGCAGATAGAGAGAGAGATAGTCAGTCTTTCAATGTTGTTGGCAGTGGTGTAGCGATGCTGGTCCCAGGACATGAGAGAGCTAAGGAGGAGGAAATAGGTTTTTTGTACCAGCGTGTGCTGATGGGCAGGACAAGCGTTCGAGCTCACACGGACATGAGGAAGAGCTCTGTGACACTCGAGAGCTTGGCCCTTCCACCAACAGAAGCTGGTCCAGTAAAAGATATTATACCGCATGTAGCTTGTCCCTCAGATGGATGGATGGATGGATGGATGGATGGGGGTGTCAGGGGACGGATGGACGGATGGGTGGATGGATGGATGAATGGGGTGTATGGGGAGGGATGGATAAATGGATGTTACGGAGATGAATGGATAGATAGACACAGCCAGATGGGAGGCCTAGTGGGGACAGATGGACAGATGGGGGGGGCATTGGGGGATGGATGGGTGGGTGGGGGTGTCAGGGGATGGATGGGTGGATGGGGGTGTCAGTAGATGGATGGATGATGGATGCGGGGGTGGGGAGGGATGGATAAATGGATGTCATGGAGATGAATGTGTAGATAGACACAGACAGACAGATGGGAGGTCTAGGGGGGACAGACGGATGGATGACTGGCACGAAGCGCACGTAGGAAATCATCTCCCAGCCCTTTCCAATCAGGGGCCGTCATATTTTCCAGCAGCTCTCGGGTGGCTGGGCTCCGCCCACAGCTCATCGCGTGCCCTTGGCACCATCGGCTCTGTGGGCCGGTTAATGATTTCTGGCTCCTGCGTTTACGAGGGGGCACTGACTCTGGCAGCAGGAAGACTGCATCGGGGAGGGAGTGGCGTTCGCTCCCGGTGTCCCCTGCAGCAAGGGCTGATGGGAACTCCACTCATGGCAAGGTTGGGCTGTTGGCGTGAGAAGGGGACTGGGAATCTGGGCTCGGTTTCCCCACCTGCTCCCACTCCCTTCCCGTCACGCCCGCCGTGCCAGGAGGCTGGCGGTGGGATGGGGGGTAACAGAGAATTTGGTCCTTTCTCCCAACTTGAATTCACCCCTAGAAATTGATGTGAATGTCTGATTATTCCAAGCAGAGCTGGCAGCAAGCCATAGGCCAGGGACAAGCCATCTCGGAGCATAACCGGCTGGGCCGCAGTACCGCCGAAAGGGCTCCAGGGTCGACGGCGGAGCCCGAACGGAACCGGCACCAGCAGCGGGATGCAGCGAAAAAGGCCATTGTCCTTCCGGGGCGGATTACCCAGAAAATCGGATGTTAGACACGGGAGGGAATTGTCCCACCCCGGGGGGCCCCAGCTGGAGTCCCGCACTTCGGGAAAGATGTGGGATGAGTCCTGAGAAGAGAAACAAAAGGGATCAAAGGTTTAGAAAACCCAACCTGTGAGGAAAGGTTAAAAAAACTGGGCCTGGTCAGTGTGGAGAGAAGACAACTGAGGAGCAACCTGATTAGTTGTCAGATATGTTCGGGGTTGTTATAACGAGGACAGGGACCCATTGTTCTCCGTGTCCCCCGAGGGGGACACAAAAAGGAATTGTTTCGTTTTCTGCCAGGGAGATTTGGGTTCGATTTTTAGGGATAACCCTCAGGGGACTTCACCTCTGGAATCGGCTTCCGAGGGGGGTCGTGGGCTCCCCATCATTGGAGGGTTTTAAGACCAGGTTGGACAAACCCCCGTCAGGGCTGGTCTAGGTTGGCTCGGTCCTGCCTCAGCGCTGGGGGCTGGACGTGACGACCTCTCAGGGTCCCTTCCAGCCTGACAATGCTGCATTCTGTAGGCTAAAAAGCTGGTGTCCACTCGTCAAAGACTTCCTCGCCGGACCACGGGCCCTCACGCCCGTCAGGCAAAGCGGAGAAGAATTCCGTGGCCGGGAATATTTCCAGTCAAACCAAAGAGAGACTGTACCAGAAAGTCCATTCACTCCAACAGATCAATGGCCGATCGACCCCAGCAGGGTGGTCTGGCCCCATTGACTTTCTTTGCTCGGTGACAAGCTACATCTCCGAGACCTCCAAGGCGTCCTCCAGGGGAAACCAAAGGTCCCACTGCTGCGATTCTCAAGACAGAGGAAGGCAGCTCAGATCCCCTGGCCTTGTGCGGCATCTTTCCTGGGCGCGGGCGGCCCTTGGCCTGGTACGGTGGTTTCAGCTTTTACTATTTAACTTTTATGGCGTCTCGTGGCTGGTTCTTATTGTTTTCAATTCCATTGTCTCCAGGGAGGTTCCCATTCTGGTGAAGGATCAATATTTGTGCAGGTTTCCAAATGAGTCCAAAGTTCAATGCCCTGGTTTCCTTTCCTTTTCCACAGGTACCAGCAGGGCGTGGGCGTGGGCAGGACAGTTCTGCTTTTCAGGACAACTGGGGCATTTCTGCCACTAGGGGCCAGGACTCCTGGGTGCTATCCTGGGCTCTGGGAGAGGAGTGGGGTCCAGTGAGTTAAAGCAGGG
Organism: Chrysemys picta bellii; assembly: GCF_011386835.1. Taxonomy (NCBI): domain Eukaryota; kingdom Metazoa; phylum Chordata; order Testudines; family Emydidae; genus Chrysemys; species Chrysemys picta. Next base: position 1,869,181 of record NC_088810.1, on the reverse strand, counting down.
GGGCTGGGAGCCAGGACTCCTGGGTTCTCCCCCCCCCCTCAGCTCTGGGAAGGGAGTGGGGTCCAGTGGGTTAAAGCAGGGGGGCTGGGAACCAGGACTCCTGGGTGCTATCCTGGGCTCTGGGAGAGGAGTGGGGTCCAGTGAGTTAAAGCAGGGGGGCTGGGAGCCAGGACTCCTGGGTGCTATGCCCAGTTTGAGGAGGGAAGTGGGGTCTAGCGGCTACAGCGGAAATGCAGATCCCGTGACAGTTGAAGACGACCCAGAACTCTCTCGATCAGCATAAAGAAAAACCCCCTCAGCTAAAGAACAGACCCAGCCTGTAGCATGTTTGTTCAGCCCCCAAGTCCCTGGCTGCATTTCTCTGGCCTGGGTTACACAGCAGGTCAGACCGGATGGCCAGAGCGGTCCCTTCCGGCCTGCGGATCTGAAAGTCTGATACTCAGTTGCTTAAAGGACCGGCGGGTACATCACTTTTGCCTCAAAGTGGGGGTCCGTGTATCTCGAAGTGGGGGTCCGTGTATCTCGAAGTGGGGGTCCATGTTGTATCATCCGGCTCTTATGTCGTGTTTTCACTCAATGCACCTTACGCACCCCATATTCCAGATGGGAAGACTGAGGCCCAGAAGGGGGACGTGACCTACCCAACCTCGATCCAGCCAGCCTGTGGCAGAGAACCCAGGAGTCCTGCACACACACACACACCCCGCCGTGCAGACGACACTGACCTGGCCTAGAGGACCTGCGGATCAGGCCTGTAAATCCGGCACAGCCTCTCTACCTTGGGAGAAGCCGTTTAACCCCCGGCGCGTCCGGGGAGGTGACTGAGGACGGCTCTCCGGCCGACGCACCATCGTGCCGGGACGTGGTGGTCACCGGGCCGGCGTCCCTGCTTCCAAGCCAGGCAGCCAAAGCTCAAGAAGGGGCCAGTGGAAATGTGGGGGGGGGAGAAATACAGCTGCCCAGGGAGGAATTTTAGCCTCATGCCGATTTGTGAAACACGCCTGGGGATCTGTGACCCGTCCCCAGCTGCTCAGTGGTGCCACGGGGCCCTCTGGTGACAGGCTGGGGCACGGGCCTGCACCACAACCAGGAGCGCAGAGAGCGCCCTCTGCTGGGGCTCCCACGCCATAACACCAACCCAGTTCATTAGCGTTGCCAACTTTCTAATAGCAAAAAACCAAACTGGCCCCACCCCCTCTCCGAGGCCCCGCCCCCAGCTCACTCCATTCCCCCCTCCCTCCCTCCCTCGCTCACTAGCTCATTTTCACGGGGCTGGGGCAGAGGGTTGGGATGCGGGGGGCTGAGGGCTCCGGCTGGGGGTGCAGGCTGTGGGGTGGGGATGGGGATGAGGGGTTTGGGGTGCAGGAGGAGGTGCCGGGCTGGGGCTGAGGGGTTCAGAGTGTGGGAGGGGGCTCTGGGCTGAGGCGAGGGGTGGGGTGTGTGGGAGGGGGTACGAGCTCTGGGCTGGGGGTGCAGGCTCTGGGGTGGGGCCAGAAATGAGGGGTTCATGATGTGGAAGGGGGCTCAGGGCTGGGGCAGGGGGCTGGGGTGCAGGAGGGAGTGAGGGCTCCGACTTGGGGTGCAGGCTCTGGCGTGGGGCTGGGGATGAGGGATTTGGGGTGCAGGAGGAGGCTCCAGGCTGAGGTCGGAGGGTAGGAGGGAGTTTTGGGTGGGGCAGGGGGTTGGGGTGTGGGAGGGGGGTCGGGGTGCATGCTCCAGGCGGCGCTTACCTCAGGTGGCTCCCAGAAGCAGCAACACGTCCTCTGGCTCCTAGACAGAGGCGTGGCCAGGCGGCTCCGCACGCTGCCCTCGCCCGGAATCATCTTCCTGCCAGCTCCCATTGGCCACGGTTCCCAGCCAATGGGAGCTGCAGAGCCGGCGCTTGGGACGGGGGCAGTGCGTGGAGCCCCTGTGGCCACCCCTGCACCTAAGGGCTGCAGGGACTTACCAGCCACTCCCAGGAGCTGTGTGGAGCCAGGAAGGGAGCCTGGGAGCCCGGCAGCACCGCTGACCGGACTTTTAACAGCCCGGTCACCCGTGCTCACGGGAGCCGCCAGGGTCCCCTTTCGACCGGGTGTTGGCAGCCTGAGACCAATGGCTGGTTCACTCCCTGCCAGAGGGACGCCCCCGGGCTTGAGAGAGCTACACTCCGGGTAGTAATTCGACCGGCCACGGTGCTCGTCTCAGCTGATAGCACAGGCCAGAGACCTGCCCCACAGTCATTCCCAGAGCAGATCTTCTAGGCGTGGGTGGCGCATGGACCTTCCCTTCGGGGAGGCCAGCCCCCTGGCCCTGCCCCTTCTGCCCCCCCTCACCTGCCAGAACCCCGAGCTCCAACCCCACCCACCGCGGCCAGAGGAGCCCCGGCCAAACCACGCCGAGCCCTGGGTCACCGCCGGCAGGCCTGCCCTAGCCACGCCAGCTGGCCTAAGTCCCTGGCTGCCAGCCAGCTGCCAGCCCCCAGCCACCAGCCCGACCCCCGGGCCGGCCCAACCCACCCCTGGTCGCCAGCCGGCCCGAGCCACCAGCCCCGACCCCCAGGCCGGCCCAACCTGCCCCTGGTTGCCGGCCAGCCCAAGCCACCAGCCAGCCAACCGCTGAGCTCCAAGTCGCCGGCCAGAGCTGAGCCCCCGTCACCTTTGGGGAGAAGGGGAGCGTGGGCGGGGCTTTGAGGTAGAGCGTGGGCGGAGCCACAGCATGAGCAAGGGGAGGCTTCACCTCCCCTGGCCTATGATACCCGTCCCCCATGAGTCATTCTCGTGGCTCTTCGCTGAACTTCTCCGCTGTGTCACCCTCCCTCTGGGATGGCGCGGAAGTCAGGGGAGGCCGTTCGCTTTCCACACAGTCTCACTGGATACGGCTACACGGGTCCGTCCACTCCCGCACAGGTTGGAAAATCCCACCTCGTTCTTCCTTCTCCAAGCCCAGAACTTCTGGCTGACACTGATCATAGGACGTGGGACTGGACCTCCCGGGTCACTGAGACCTGAGCCCAGACAAGCCCTGAGTTATTGGAAAAGGTTCAGAAAAGGGCAACCAGAATGATCCGAGGTCTGGAGAACCTGCCTGGGAGAGGCTCAAGGAGCTAGATCGATTCGAGCGGATCACACGTTGAACGTGAGCCAACCGGGCGATGCCGCTGCGAAAAAGGCGGATCTCGTAAGGGGGTGTAGTAACGGGCGTGTCGTAGGTCATTGTCCGGCCCTGGGGAGGCCCCAGCTGGAGAACTGGGTCCAGTTCTGGGCACCGCGCTTTAGGAGAGATGGAGACAAACTGGAGAGAGTCCCGAGGAGAGCAAGAGAAATGATAAAAGGTTTAGAAAACCCAACCTGTGAAGAAAGATTTAAAAACCTGGGCATGGTTGTCTGGAGAGAAGGCCGAGGGGGGACTGAGAACAGGCTGCAAATATGGTAAGGGCCGGTATAAAAAGGTCGGGGATCAATTATTCTCCATGTGCACTGAAGGTGGGACAAGAAGCAACAGCTTAACCCGCAGCAAGGGAGATGGAGGTTGGAGATTAGGGAAAACTCTCCAACTCCCAGGGCAGGGCAGGTCTGGAATCGGCTCCCAAGGGCGGCTGTGGGGTCCCATTGCTGGAGGGTTTGAAGACCTGGTTGAACAACCCCCCCGTCAGGGCTGGTTAAGGTTGACTCGGGCCTGCCTCAGCGCCGGGGGCTGGACGCGGGGACCTCTCGAGGTCCCTTCTGGCCCGTTTCTGTGATTTCCAGAACCCTATGGAGTCTATCCCAGAGAGGAGGTGACTCGATCCATCGAAATGCAGGGCTGGGAGGGACACCGAGAGCTCCCCGAGCCCAGCCCAGAACGGTGCAGCGTGAACTGGTCTCACTCCGGTGTCCTTGTTACCCAATGGAGGTCAGAGCTTCAGAGTCGCGTTCGATCAGCTAGTCTGACCTCCCGAGAGCCAGCTGCCTGTCCTGGGCCCGACAACCTGGATTAGGCTCCGTACTGCAGCCGGAGATTAACCTCTTGTGCACCAGGGACTGAGGTGTCACCAATGCGTGAGGCAGATGGTCCACAGCCCATGCTGCAGAGGATGGGGAACTCCCCCCACCCCAGGGTCTCTGCCAAACTGACCCAGGGGGAATTCCCTCCCGAGCCCAGGTCTGGAGATCCACTAGACCCTGAGCATGTGAGCTAGACTCACTGGTCAGGATTCGCTGGATGAGTTCAGCTCAGGGCACCAGGCCACCCCATCCTGTGTCCCGTCTCCCGCTGTGGCCGATCTCTGATGCTGCAGAGGAAGGAGGGGGAAAAAACCCAACCTGGAATACATAAGGGGGGATTTCCTTCCTGACACCAAAAGACAGATGCCCTGAAGCATGAGATTAGGAACACAAGACATAGCACTGGAAGGGACCCCTGGGCCACCAGTCCCAGCCCCTCATCACTGTCACACAACCCCAGTCATAAATATATTGAGCTCTATCTTAAAACCACCTAGGTTGTTTGTCACACACTCCTCCTACGGGGAGACTGCTCCAGAACCTTTCAAATCATGTGGCGGTGAGTTCCACAGGCCAATCACGCACTGAAAAGTATTCCCTTGGATCCGTTTTGAATTTTCTGCCTTACCTGTTGGAAAATTGGCCAGTTTTGAAATTTTTCAGACCGTTTTGCGCTCCAGCCGTTCTGGATCCTCGGTGGCACAGTGGCCAGCGTCCGAGAAAAACAGATGCTTCAGTAAACATCTGAGAAAAATAGAGGTTTTATTTAATAAACATCTTTTGCTTTAGAAAAATAAGGGGCGATTTTGTTACCACCGTCCAGTTAATGTAACAAGTGAGAGATCCAGAGGTTACCCGTATTATGGCTCTGAATTTGGGCTCTGACATCTCGATTTGAGGGCGCAAGTCAAGTCACACCCTGGATACTGAAAGAGGAGCCGGATTCTCAGCCCAGTGAGAGGGACGCAGCCTTTGCGTATCGTCTCCCTCCAGCATCTCTCAAGCCAAACCCCGTGGCCAAGATTGGCTCCTCCACAGAACTGGTCCAAAGTCGGAATTTCTGCTCCATGGGAAATTTGGATATTTTGAAATTTAGTTTTGTTCTGAATCCGGATGAAAACCAGAAATAAATTCTACAATTTCCCCATGAAACAAAATTGTTGGGAAAAACTATTTCGGTCTGGGGTCGACTGGAACATTCCCGTTCAATACATTTTTTCAAAAATCTGATCAAATAAAATCCAGTATAATCAATTTGAATAAAATAAAAACTGATGAAATCCAATAAAATAAACTCAAAATGTTTCCTTCTGGTTTTGACTTTTACAAAATTTAAAAGTTAATATAAAAAATGCAATAAAAGAAAACGTTTCCCTCTGCTATTGATCTGGTTTTAAAAATTAAAAACATAAAACAAAAAATATCCAACACAACTGAAATGTTTCCTTCCAATATTGACTTTTTAAAATTTAAACAAATCCAATTAAATGAAACCCAATAAAATCAAAAAAAAATTTTCCAGCGTTGACTTTTTTTAAATCAAAACCAGCCACCAAAACAGAAAAAAATCCAAGAGAATAACTCTGATCAAACCAAACCGTTTCCTTCCAATTTTGACCATCTACAAATTCTTAAAAATTGAAAACAACCAACCAGAAGACAAATTTTGAACCCAGACATTCAAACGCTCATAGCAAAATGGGATTTTTTCCTTGATATTTTCCCCCCAACGCACAATTTTGTGGCAGTTTCCCACACACCATCCGATTCCGACAAGAGGCCATTTTCCGACAGAAGGCTGCTCCGCTGGGAAAGTCCCGACCAGCTCCGCCCCCAACCTCTGCCTCCTGCAGTCTCCTACGCCCTGGGCCGTGGCTACCCTACGGGGCGTTAGCGGCGTAGCTAGGTCGCCGTGGCGATGCCGGCCTAACCCTGTAGTGTAGACGCGCCCGACAGCGATGGAAGAGGTTGGGACGCAACCTCCCCAAGTGACGGTAGCTGCGTCAACGGAAGGTTCCTGCCATCAGCCTAGCGGTGTCTACAGCAGGGTTATGTCGGCCTACCACAGGCCCGGGGAAGCGGGTTCTTCCCACCCCCCAGCAACATGGCTACGTTGACCTACATTGGATGCATAGACCAGGCCTTGGTTTGCACAATCCCACGCTGTGGCTGGAAGGAGACATGGCCCCCACGTCTCCACGGGGAGCACACGGTGCCCGTCCCGTCAGCGCAGGAGACCACCACCGCACCAGCCATCATCCTGCCCTGCAGGCCACCCCGCTCCCCTCCTGGGTACCTCCTCCCTCCAAGCTCTGGTGAGCTCCAGCCATGGTCACTCGTCCCTCCCAGGCTACCCACAATGCATCTCGCTCTCCAGGGAGCTGTGGGGTCCTGGTGCTATCTGGCCCCACCCACGGAGCTGGTGTGGGGATGTGGGGGGCGGGGGTTATTGCTCTGTTAAGGTAGCCCCAGGAGCCGGGTGAAGGGACATAGGTGGAAGCAGAGAGGGGGAGAGGGCTAGAGGTGGGAGAGGGCTGGGGAGGGGTACGAAGCCTCCAGCACCCCCCCCTGCATCCAGCAGAGCCCAGCCCTCAGTCAAAGAGGAACCCAGGATCAGGGGGGTCACAAGGCCCCCCCTCCTCCTCCGTCCCATAGGCAGCCTCCAGCACCCGCTGGGCATCACCGGCGAAGTCCTCCAGGGCGCTGTGCAGCAGGAAGTAGGCGGCCACAAAGGAGATGCCGCCGGCCACCAGGTTCTCCAGCAGCGGCAGGCGGGTGCGGGCCAGGCGGGCGGCCACCTGCCCACAGAGCGCGGCCTGGCTCAGCACGTCCCGCACAGCTGCCGGGGAGAGCTCCCGGCCCAGCGCCGACCGCACCTGAGCCCGCAGCCGCTGGGGGGAGCCGGCGCCCGCCCGGGCCAGCACCCCCAGGGACTCCTCGTCCAGGCCGAAGCTGCGGCGGTAGGAACCCAGCGTCTCCACCAGCATGGGCACGTTGAGCTGCAGTGGGAGCCCTGGCAGTGCCGAGACCAGGGACGCCAGCAGGGCCTTCTTCCAGACGTGGCGCCGCAGCGTCTCCTTCCGGCGCCCCACGGCCTCGGCCGTCAGGGCCGGCAGTGCCAGGAGCAGCGCGTGGCGCTTGTGCCCGGCCAGCTCCTCCGCCAGCGTGGCCTGCAGCCGCGGGAAGTCGAAGCGATGCAGCTGGAAGGCGGAGAGCAGGAAAACCCGCGGGGCGGCCACGCCTTCCTTCTCCAGCTGGCGGGCGCAGTCCGCGCGGATCTCGCCCAGCACCTGGCCCTCCTGGCAGCGGCCCGGCCGGCGCCGGCGGGACGCCCGCAGGTCCTGATCCACCTTGGTGCGGATGAAGTAGAAGCGCCTGCCCGCGGCGGCCAGGGCCTGGGCCAGCTGGGCGTGGCTCTCCCGGAACCGCTCCGAAGCCACGAGGAGGAAGAAATCGAAGTGCATCAAGCCCACCTGCTCCAGGTACCGCTCGGCCCGGAAGCTGGGGGTGCCGGTGCCGGGGAGGTCCCAGAGCCGGACGCTGGGGAGGCCGGGGTGGGGGTAGGGCGTGGGCTCGGCGGTGGTCTCCACGACGCCGGTGGGGGCGGCGCGGGGGTCCGAGTCGCTCAGGCCACGGAGGGCGTTGACCAAGGTGGATTTGCCGGCGCCGGATTCCCCTGTCACGGCGATGTCCAGGGTGGCAGAGTCCAGCGAATCCAGCAGGGTTTGGACCTGGGTGGAAACTTCCAGAACCACACGGGATTGGATCAGGGAGCCCATCTCGGTCAGGTCCTGCTCCCGCAGCTCCAGGCTCTGCATGGCGGAGGAGCTGGCTTGGAAAAGGGGGAGGATTGAGGTTTCTTTGCCCTTCAGCCCAGGTTCCCACCAGCCCCCACTCCCCTCCCGGAGGCAGGGAGAGAAGCCAGGAGTCCGGGCTCCCAGCCCCTCCCCCCCCCCGCTCTAACCACTAGACCCCACTCCTCTCCCAGGGCAGGGGAGAGAACCCAGGAGTCCGGGCTCCCCACTCACAGCATTTCTCCGGAGGCTCCCAGGGAGCTGCTGGGCTGGTTTCGCTCCGAGCTCGGGGGCGGGGGGGGAAACGGAAACCGAAAGGCCCAGGCGGGCGGCCGGGGGAGGAGCTCGGGGCTGGATTAAGAGCAGCCGCCTGCACATCGGCACCTGGCCGGCAGCCAGGCTGGCACCGCACCCGGGCTCCTCCCCCGCAGCCCTGCCGGTGCCCCTCACTCCCAACCCGCAGCCCCCTGCCAGCCCAGCCTCCCCCCCCAGCTCTGCCGGTGCCCCTCACTCCTGACCCGCAGCCCCTGCCAGCCCAGCCCTGCCCCCCCCAGCCCTGCCGGTGCCCCTCACTCCCGATCTGCCGTCCCCTGCCAGCCCAGCCCTGCCCCCCCCAGCCCTGCCGGTGCCCCTCACTCTCGACCCGCAGCCCCTGCCAGCCCAGCCCTGCCCCCCCCAGCTCTGCCGGTGCCCCTCACTCCCGATCTGCCGTCCCCTGCCAGCCCAGCCCTGCCCCCCCCAGCCCTGCCGGTGCCCCTCACTCCCGACCCGCAGCCCCTGCTAGCCCAGCCCCCACCCCCCAGCCCTGCCGGTGCCCCTCACTCCCGACCCGCAGCCCCTGCCAGCCCAGCCCTGCCCCGCTCAGCTCTGCCGGTGCCCCTCACTCCCGACCCGCAGCCCCTGCCAGCCCAACCCCCCCCCCCCAGCTCTGCCGGTGCCCCTCACTCCCGACCCGCAGCCCCTGCCAGCCCAGCCCCCCCAGCCCTGGCGGTGCCCCTCACTCCCGACCCGCAGCCCCTGCCAGCCCAGCCCCCGCCCCCCAGCTCTGCCGGTGCCCCTCACTCCCGACCCGCAGCCCCTGCCAGCCCAGCCCCCGCCCCCCAGCTCTGCCGGTGCCCCTCACTCCCGACCCACAGCCCCTGCCAGCCCAGCCCCCCCAGCCCTGGCGGTGCCCCTCACTCCCGACCCGCAGCCCCTGCCAGCCCAGCCCTGCCCCCCCCAGCTCTGCCGGTGCCCCTCACTCCCGATCTGCCGTCCCCTGCCAGCCCAGCCCTGCCCCCCCCAGCCCTGCCGGTGCCCCTCACTCCCGACCCGCAGCCCCTGCCAGCCCAGCCCTGCCCCGCTCAGCTCTGCCGGTGCCCCTCACTCCCGACCCGCAGCCCCTGCCAGCCCAACCCCCCCCCCCAGCTCTGCCGGTGCCCCTCACTCCCGACCCGCAGCCCCTGCCAGCCCAGCCCCCCCAGCCCTGGCGGTGCCCCTCACTCCCGACCCGCAGCCCCTGCCAGCCCAGCCCCCGCCCCCCAGCTCTGCCGGTGCCCCTCACTCCCGACCCGCAGCCCCTGCCAGCCCAGCCCCCGCCCCCCAGCTCTGCCGGTGCCCCTCACTCCCGACCCACAGCCCCTGCCAGCCCAGCCCCCCCAGCCCTGGCGGTGCCCCTCACTCCCGACCCGCAGCCCCTGCCAGCCCAGCCCTGCCCCCCCCAGCTCTGCCGGTGCCCCTCACTCCCGATCTGCCGTCCCCTGCCAGCCCAGCCCTGCCCCCCCCAGCCCTGCCGGTGCCCCTCACTCCCGACCCGCAGCCCCCTGCCAGCCCAGCCCCCCCAGCCCTGGCGGTGCCCCTCACTCCCGACCCACAGCCCCTGCCAGCCCAGCCCCCCGCCCCCCAGCTCTGCCGGCGCCCCTCACTCCCGACCCGCAGCCCCTGCCAGCCCAGGCCAGGGGGGCGCAGGGGGACAGAGCCCAGGGCTGGGCTGGGGGGGGCTGCGGGTCGGGAGTGAGGGGCACCGGCAGAGCTGGGGGGCGGGGGCTGAGGGGGGGGCTGCTGCTCTCTCCCCCATCCCACGCCTGCCTGGTTGCCATGGTTACCGGGGGATGAAGAGGAGGGTGCCAGGAGGCTGTGACAAAACCACCAGGGCGGGGCTGGAAAGGGGTCAGCTCCCATTGGCCGCGCTCTTCCAACGGCGTCCCTGATTGGCTGCGGGGGAGGAGCGAAGTCCAGCGGGCCCCTGGCTGAGCCAGTCACTGCTCTGGTCACAGAACCTGGGGGAGCCATGGGGGGGGGGTCTCTGGGGGGGTCTCTGGCTGGGGAGGGGGGGTCTCTGGAGGGGTCCCTGGCTGGGGACAGGGGGGTCCCTGGCTGGGGAGGGGGGGTCTCTGGGGGGTTCCCTGGCTGGGGGGGGGGTTCCCTGGCTGGGGGGGGGGGTCTCTGGAGGGGTCCCTGGCTGGAGAGGGGGGGTCTCCGGAGGGGTCCCTGGATGGGGAGGGGGGGTCCCTGGCTGGGGAGGGGGGGGTCTCTGGGGGGTTCCCTGGCTGGGGAGTGGTGGGTCCCTGGCTGGGGAGGGGGGTCTCTGGAGGGGTCCCTGGCTGGGGAGGGGGGTCTCTGGAGGGGTCCCTGGCTGGGGAGGGGGGTTCCCTGGCTGGGGAGGGGGGTTCCCTGGAGGGGTCCCTGGCTGGGGAGGGGCTAACATAGTGCCCCCATGGAGCCGGGAAGCTCTAGACCAGCCTGACCTCCATCCCTGGGAAGCTACTCGAGCAAGGATCAAACATTCAGTCTGCGAGTTCCCGGGCCGAACCAGCCCGGTGCCCGGCTTTGCCAGGGGAGCGGGGTTGGAGGAGGGGGGATGCAGGGGACGTAATGGACCTGGCGTGCAGCCGGGCTCCCGTCCCACTGGACTACGGTTAAAATTTTGTCCTGGGTATTTTCAGTAAAGTCACGGACGGGTCGCGGGCAAGAAACAAAAATTCACGGAAGCTGTGACTTGACCCTAAAAATACCCGGCGGGGGCGGGGGCGACTAACAACGGGAGCCCTACCGGGGCCTTGACCGCCGGCCACTGCTCCGGCCCCAGGGGCCAACCACTAGCCCCTGCTCCGGTCCTGCCGCAGCTCCTGGGTGGGGGCTGACAGCTGCTCCGGCCCAGCCGCTGCGAGGGACTGAAGCCGAAGACGTCACGGTCTGTGAGACCCAGAATCTGTGCCCTCCGTGACAGGACGCTCTGATAGGTCAGCTGGAGAAATGCGGCCAGGTTCCCATTAGACCCCACTCCCCTCCCGGAGGTAGGGAGAGAACCCAGGAGTCCGGGCTCCCAGCCCCCCCCCCCCCCCCCGCTCTAACCACTAAACCCCACAAGCAAGGAGTAACTGTGAATGGAAGGATGTGGGATTGGAGGGAGGCCTCAAATGGGGCTCCACAGGCTCTGTTCTGGGCCCCGTGTTGTTTAACATCTGCGTCAGTCCCTGGCTAGGACTGATCAAGGCTGCAGCCAACACAAGGCTGGGGGCAGGGGGGGAGTCGCCAATACTTTGAGCCGGAGCGAGGGACCATCCGCCGAATTGCCGCCGAATAGCTGGACGTGCCGCCCCTCTCCGGAGTGGCCGCCCCAAGCACCTGCTTGCCAAGCTGGTGCCTGGAGCCGGCCCTGCCTGCTGTATAGAAAGGATGGAGAGAAACTGGAAAGGACCCAGAGGCGAGCGACAAAGATGATCGAAGGGATGGAACGCAAGTCACATGAGCAGAGGCCGAAGGAACTGGGTACGGCTTGTTTGGAAAAGAGATTAAGGGGGGACATGATCGGGGTCTTCCGATACTCGCGAGGCTCCCATCAAGATGGAGACACGTTGTTCTCTCTGGCCACAGAGGGCAGGAGAAGAGGCAGCAGTTCAAACTGCAGCAGAGCAGATTCAGATTAAACCTCAGGACAAACTCCCCAGCTGTAAGAACGGCCAATGGACCCGACGCCACTGGAGGGTTTCGAGAGGAGGCGGGACAGCATCTGTCAGTTCTCAAACTGGGGGTCGGGACCCCATTTTAACAGGGTCGCCGGGACTGGCTTAGACTTGCTGGGCCCCAGGGCCAAAACCCGATCCTCACCGGCCAGGACTCAAGCCGAAACCCGGCGGCTTCAGCCCTGGGCTGAGGTTACAGGCCCCCTGTGTGGGGCTCGGGCTTTGGCTTCGCCTCCCCCCCAGGGCAGCGGGGCTCGGGCAGGCTCCGGCTTCGGTCCCCCCTCCTGGGGAAGGGGGTCGCGGTGCAGTGAAGGTTGAGAACCCCTGGTTTAGACCCAACCAATCCTGCCTCTTGGCAGGGGCTGGACAAGCTGAGGGGTCTGTGGCTGTGATTCCATGGAGGGGAAGGGGGTTCCCTGGGGGGGGGTCCGTAGCCGTTAGACGCAGCGTGTCTGTCCGAGGGGGAGCTGATGCCAGGACCCCAGAGCTCCCCCCCTCCACCGTCCCGCCCTGCTGGCTTGGGAGTCCACTGAGCACCAGCTGCTGCAGCAGGTCCCTGCCGCCATCGGGGTCCCCAGGCCCAGACAGGAGGGTGGGTAAAGGGGGGCTGAGCACATGGGGGGGCTGCACAGGGCAGAGATAGGAGGGGGAAATTGGGCATAAGAAAGTTATTGGGAATTGGGGGTTACGGGGGGATCCAATGGGGTTTGAGGGATCTGGGGCATTGGGGGGATCTGGGGGATTATTGGGGGATCTGGTGGGGTTTGGGGGATCTGGGGAGTAATTGGGAAGAGCAGGTCGGTTTGGGGGATCTGGGGCATTGGGGGGATCTGGGGATTATTGGGGGATCTGGTGGGGTTTGGGGGTTATGGGGGATCTGGGGAGTAATTGGGAAGAGTAGGTCGGTTTGGGGGATCTGGGGCATTGGGGGGATCTGGGGGATTATTGGGGAATCTGGTGGGGTTTGGGGGTTATGGGGGATCTGGGGAGTAATTGGGAAGAGCAGGTTGGTTTGGGGGATCTGGGGCATTGGGGGGATCTAGGGGATTATTGGGGGGATCCGGTGGGGTTTGGGGGTTATGAGGGATCTGGGGAGTAATTGGGAAGAGCAGGTCGGTTTGGGGGATCTGGGACATTGGGGGAATCTGGGGGATTATTGGGGGATCTGGTGGGATTTGGGGGTTATGGGGGATCTGGGGAGTAATTGGGAAGAGCAGGTCGGTTTGGGGGATCTGGGGCATTGGGGGGATCTAGGGGATTACTGGGGGATCTGGTGGGGTTTGGGGGTTATGGGGGATCTGGGGAGTAATTGGGAAGAGCAGGTCGGTTTGGGGGATCTGGGGCATTGGGGGGATCTGGGGGGTTCTTGGGGGATCCGGTGGGGTTTGGGGGTCCTGGTGGGTTATTGGGGGTTCAGGGGATTAGGCCACATCTCAGCCACAGGAGCAGAGATCTCTGTGCCCGCCGAGTCCCAGGGCAGTGCTGCTGTTCATAGGCCACGATCCCGCCAGGAGCTTTGCGCTGACGGAGTCGATAATGGGCCTTAAAGGGAACACGGATCCAGGCTGGTAAACAGCTGATTGGGCCAGTTCCAACCCCTCCCCCACCAGCTCTGCCGGTGCCCTTCACTCCCGACCCGCAGCCCCCTGCGAGCCCAGCCCTGGGCACACACCCCCCCCAGCTCTGCCGGTGCCCCTCACTCCTGACCCACAGCCCCCTGCTAGCCCAGCCCTGCCCCCTCCCACTCCAGCTCTGCCGGTGCCCCTCACTCCCGACCCGCAGCCCCCTGCGAGCGCAGCCCTGGGCCAAGAGGCTGACCTCTGCTCTGGTTCTGCAGTGTCCTTTAGTGGGTTTTCTTGAGACTGGGAAACTCATTTCACTTGTGACCTCTAACAGGATTTGAACCCAGCACTGCATGGGACCTTTCCCCTCTAGAGGGCACCAGCCCCAATCCGGTCACAGGGCAGGGACTGGCTGGCTCAGGGGGGCAGGGAATGGGACACGGGGCCTTTCCCCTCTAGGGGGCGCTGGCCCCGATCCACCCACAAAGCTGCAGTCCCCATGGGGGAGTTCTGGGGAATACACCTGTGAAAGGTGTTGGGAAGTTCTCAGCTTGTCCCCGAACCTGCCTCCTGGGGGGCTCAGAACCTTCTTCCAATTCCCGGCCTCGATGGGCCCCTTTATCCCCACTTGTTCCCGTCCCAGCACTGTTCTCCGGCTGGACCAGCTCGTCCCAGGGGCTGGGGGGCAGGGGTGGGGGTAATAGAAAAAGAGGACATCTGGTCACCCTATTGGGGGTTGGGGGGGCACACTGGCTGTGGGGGAGGGAGCATTTGGCCGGGGGCCTGGGGGGGGCTGTGCGGGGGCACATGGGCCTGGAGGCTGGGAGGGGATTGGCAGGGGAGGGGGCCAGGGGTCGCTGGGGTGCTCTGGGGGCCACACTGGCCAAGGGGGGTTAACCACCCCTGGAGCCATCTCCATGCCAAGGTAAGGGGGGGGTCTCCCCCGCCCCCCCCCCCCTTTTGTGTCACCTGCCTAGTCCCAAAATAACCCCCTGGCCGGGCTACCATTAGTCCCTCCCCCTTGGGAGGGGGGCCCGATGGGGGCGGGGCCGGCTCAGCCCAGGACCCTCCCAGCTCCCCAAAGCGTCCAGCCCGATGCCAATTCCGGCAGCTGCGCCCCCCCGGGCCCGGTGACGGAGCGGCCCAGGCCGGCCCCGATTGGCCCAGGCAGGCGGCCAAGTCCAGAAGCTTCTGCAAAGGGGCGGCGGGGTGGGGGGCCGGACCCGTATATAGCGGGGGGGGGGGCGCCGGGCCGGAACGTAGCCACAGCTGGGGCGCAGGGACCTACCCGGGGCGCACGGAGCCAAGGTAGCGGGGGAGGTTTCGGGGCCTGGGGGGGCAGGTTCCTTGCGGGGGGGGCCGGCCATGGTCACGCCAGGAGATGTTTTTACCAGTGTTTATTCACGTGCTGGCGTTCGCCGCTGCTGTTTTCCCTCTGGCTGGAGCCGGGCTGACAGGGGGGAGGGTGCTAGGACTCCTGGGTTCTTACTTTGGGGAGGGTTTCTCTCCCCAGCTCTTCAGGGGAGTGGGTGGTCTAGTGGATTGGGGGAGAGGGCTGGGAGTCAGGACTCCTGGGTTCTCTCCCTACCTAGATTGCTAAGTGGCTGGGGGGGGGGGGGGGGGAAATCCCATTGTGCCTCAGTTTCCCCATCCCAGCAGAGCTAATAACTTGCCTTCCTGGGGCCGGTGAAGGTCTCCCCGCCGGGACCCGGTCCATATACGGCAAAACAGCGTCACCCCCAGAAATAGTCTGGCGGGCAGCCCCTGGCCCAGCACCCAGGGCCCCGCTCTGGCTGCGGGAGGGGGGGTGGCAGGGGGTGTTTCTCCCACTTGGGGCCAGCCAACCCCCAGCTAGCCCCTGGCTCTCACCCCTCCCTGCCTCTCGGGACACGCTAGCCTCTGGAAACGTAATTCTTGGGGTGGTGCCCTGTAAATAGGGGTAACCCCCACGCATCCCCACATTTTGCAGCTAAAACAGCTTCCCACCCTTGCTGCCAAAGGTCTGGGCATAATTGGGGGCTCTGGCGGTGGATTGCCCCCCGGCGGAGGGGTCTCTGGTTTGGGGGGTATCCCCAGCTGCAGGGGCTCTGGGTGGCGGGTCCCCCCACACTGCCCCCCCCCTCCCTCATTTGCCCTGAGCTCGGAAGCGGGGGATTAGGGGTTAACTGGAGGAATCCACCCAGCTCGGAAGTTTCAGAGGCTGCAGAAACGAGACCTGCGAATCCCGGGGAGGGGGGGACCCTCCATTGGGGCCCCCGTATCTCCAAAGCCCCGGGTCCAAACCGCTTCAAACTTCCCCCCTCGATCCTGCCCCGCTCCCCGAACCGCCCTGCCGAGTTTGGGCCCGATCGGCCCCTCCCTGGGGATTTTAGCCGGGACGCACCACTGGCCTCCAGGGCGGGCTGGAGTGGCGCAGCACGAATCCAGGGGCTGTCAGCGCGGCCGGGGCGGGGCAGGGTTTGGGGCGTCGCTCGGGGGGCGCCTGTCACGGCCCCACTGGGGGGCTGGGAACAAACCGTGCCGGGGCGACGCCCTGCTGGCTGCAAAACACCCCCGCCCCCTTATCTGCGCGCCAGACATGGACAGCCCGGGCGGGGGGGGGACTGTGAAATAGGGTCTTCCCCCCCCCGCACTGCTCAACTTGCTGCATTGGCAGCAACCCCTTTCCAGAGCCCGCGATAGAACCCAGGAGTCCTGGCTCCTGCCCCCCCTGCGCTATCCACTAGCCCCCACTCCTCTCCCAGACCTGGGGAGAGAACCCAGGAGTCCTGGCTCCTGCCCCCCCTGCTCTACCCACTAGCCCCCACTCCTCTCCCAGACCTGGGGAGAGAACCAAGGAGTCCTGGCTCCCATCCTCCCTGCTCTAACCACTAGACACCACTCCCTCCCTGAGCTGGGGAGAGAACCCAGGAGTCCTGGCTCCCACCCTCCCTGCTCTACCCACTAGACCCCACTCCCTCCCTGAGCTGGGGTGCGAATTAGGACTCCTGGGTTCTATCCCTGGGTTGCAGGGGCCGGAGCAGGGAGGGCTGGGAGCCAGGACTCCTGGGTTCACACTATCTGTTCGGACACCCGGTTCTCGTGCTGGCTGTGACGTTGGGAGCTGCGTTCTGTGCTGTCCGTTCCCGGCACTCCCCAGAGCCAGCGCCCGGAGACGGCGGGAGCGCCCTGCCCCGACCACAGGCCCCGCCACTGGCGACTAGTGGAGCCTTTCACCATGTCTCTCGGGCAAGGGCACAGCCGGGCGGGGCTCTGAGCCGGGGGCTCCAGCTCTTATCGCTCGGATGCTGGCACAGGACAGCTGATAACGGGGGGGGGGGGGGGGGGGGGGAATAATTCAGGTCCTAACTCCAGCGGAGCATGAGCTGTGTGTGTGGCCCTGAAAACCCACCGGTCTCTTCTAGCGCCCTGCCAGGACCTGCATGTGGGGCCGGGTGCCCGGCTGGCATAAGGAAAACCCGACTCCAGGAGAGCGAAGGCCCATGGACCCCAGCCGGGGTCAGGCTCTGTCCCGAGTGCTGGGCTAGGCCGCGCTTCATAGAACTGCACACAACTGAGTGATGGGGGAGTGAGGTCAACTGGCTAGAGCCAGGACTCCTGGGTTCTCTCCCCGGCTCTGGAAGGGGAGTGAGGTCTAGTGGTTAGAGCGGGGGGGGTGCTGGGAACCAGGACTCCTGGGTTCTCTCCCCAGCTCTGGAAGGGGAGTGAGGTCTAGTGGTTAGAGCGGGGGCTGGGAGCCAGGACTCCTGGGTTCTCTCCCCAGCTCCGGGAGGGGAGTGGGGGCTGGTGGTTAGGGCAAGGGGGGCTGGGAACCAGGACTCCTGGGTTCTCTCCCCAGCTCTGGGAGGGGAGTGGGGTCTAATGGTTAGAGCAGGGGGTGCTGGGAGTCAGGACTCCTGGGTTCTCTCCCCAGCTCTGGGAGGGGAGTAGGGTGCAGTGGTTAGAGCAGGGGGGTCCCTTCACGGAGTAGGAATGAGCAGCTTCCCTCTCTGGGGTGCCAAAGGGGTGCTGGCAGTCTCGGCCAAGCTTTGGGGTGGGGGGGTGCATGGGCTGTACCCTGGGACCGGCAGGGTCCCCCAGGGAGATGGGGGTGTTACCCCAGGCCTGAGCTGTGAGCGCCCCCTCTCCTCTTGCGTAAACTCCCTGTCCCACTGCCAGCTGGCAGCGCTGCCCCATGGATCCGCCGGGGGGGGCACAGGACCTGCGATTGGCTGGGCAGCCGGGCGGGCCGCCCCCTTGGGCCAGGGGCCAGCGAGGACCGTGTTTCTAGAAAGACCGGTGGGGGCGCGGGGCCAGGAGAGGGTCTGGAGCCCCGACCCGGGCTGTTCCAGCAACTTCGCTCGGCTCCCTCCGGCGGAGAGGGACCGACGGACACACGGGGCTCCCCCCTCCAGCAGGGGGCAGCAGGGACCGGGGACAGATGGGGACACACACAGGAGATTAGCCTGTCGATCTAGATACAGAATTGGGGGGGTTTATCGTTCTGACGGATAATATCGGTGTTTACAAAAATCTATTTGAACGTTCCCCACTGCAGGAAATTGGGGGGTGGGTCTCGGGTGACCAGACGTCCCGCTATTCGGGGCTTTGTCTCGGATCCTATTACCCGTCCCGATTTTTCACCCTTGCTCCTGGTCCCGCTGGGTGGGTCAGACGTTAACTCTTTAACGACTGCCACTGAGATGGCCGGCCTCCCGTGGGAATCCCTGGGATCCCAGGCGCTTCTCGGGCAGCGGTGCTCTCGCGGGGCTGATGGGTCCAGCAGTGAGAGAAACGCACCCGGTGGGTTGGTGTGCGGGCCGGGGCACCAACCTCGGGTTTCAAAATCACATCCTTCCGACCCTCTAGAAACTGCCACAGACACAGGGCCCATCTGGCCCGATATCTTCCTCCCCCACGCCTCAGATGGGACCCTGGAATTCGAGCTTAACAGTGGATCCTACTGAACTAAATTCTGTTAACATTAGTATACCTATGGGAGGGGAGTGGTGTCTAGTGGTTAGAGCAGGGGGCTGGGAGCCAGGACTCCTGGGTTCTCTCCTCAGCTCTGGGAGGGGAGTGAGGTCTGGAGGGTTAGATTGGTGGGGCTGGGAGCCAGGACTCCTGCATCCCATTTGACCCCCTCCCTTCCCCCTTTGCAGCCAAGATGTCGAAGGGCCAAGCTGTAGGCATTGACCTGGGCACCACCTACTCCTGCGTGGGGGTTTTCCAGCATGGCAAAGTGGAGATCATTGCCAACGACCAGGGCAACCGCACCACGCCCAGCTATGTGGCCTTCACAGACACTGAGCGCCTCATCGGGGACGCCGCCAAGAACCAGGTGGCCATGAACCCCACCAACACCGTCTTCGGTGAGCGCCAGCACGCAGGGCCTGTCCCCTCTAGGGGGCGCTGGCTCCGATCTAGACCCAGGATAGCGACTGGCTGGCTCAGGGGGGCGGGGAATGGGGCATGGGGCCTTTCCCCTCTAGGGGGCGCTGGCTCTGATCCAGCCCCAGGGTAGGGACTGGCTGGCTCAGAGGGGCGGGGAATGGGGCATGGGGCCTGTCCCCTCTAGGGGGCGCTGGCTCCGATCAGGCCCCAAGGCGGGGACTGGCTGGCTCGGGTGATGGGGAAAGGGATCTGGATCTCTTCCCCTCTGGGCTGGTGGCCAAGGACAGTCTGATCCCTGTGTGAATCAAATTGGTGGGTTCTGATCCAGGCAGGACAGGGGTCCCTTTGCAGAAACCCCTTGGCAGGGAGTGGGTGGGGGATGCTATCTTTAGGGAGGAGCAAGGAGCCCCTTGGGGGGACCACCGGGGGGCCCCAGATCCCTAGAGGGAGGGGGCAGAGGGGTAGCTTGACCCTGAGGGAGCTGGTGGGGGCTCTGATCTGGGGAGAGGGTGTGGAGGCTGGAGCCCCTCGGGATTCCCCGTCCCTGTCTCCCACTGACCCCCACCCCTCTATCCCTTTCCCCCACCCCACCCAGATGCCAAGCGCCTGATTGGCCGGCGCTACGATGACCCGGTGGTGCAGTCGGACATGAAGCACTGGCCCTTCCAGGTGATCAACGACGGGGGTCGGCCCAAGGTGCAGGTGGAGTACAAGGGTGAGACCAAGACCTTCTATGCCGAGGAGATCTCCTCCATGGTGCTCACCAAGATGAAGGAGATTGCCGAGGCCTACCTGGGCAAGGTGAGGGCTGGGGGATGGGGCCAAGAGGCATGGGGGTGGGGCATGCCTGGAGGGTGGGGCCAAGAGGAATGGGGGTGGGGCATGCCTGGAGGGTGGGGCCAAGAGGCCTGGGGGCAGGGCATGCCTGGGGTTGGGGCCAAGAGGCCTGGGGGTGGAGCATGTCTAGGGGTGGGGCCAAGAGGCCTCGGGGTGGAGCATGTCTAGGGGTGGGGCCAAGAGGCCTTGGGGGTGGGGCCAAGAGGCCTGGGGGCAGCGCCAGATAAGACCTGGGGGCCTGGGCCATGCTGGACCCTACTTTGGAAGCTGGGCCAGGGAGTGGGTCAGAGTGGGGCGGGGGAAAGAGGGGCTGGGAGCCAGGACTCCTGGGTTCTGTCCCCGGCTCTGGGGGGCGTCTAGTGGGTTAGAGCAGCTTCCTTCCCCCTAAGCGCCCAGTGCCCGTATGCTGAGACCTGCTAAACAGTTATCTCAATGCCTGGACTGGGCCCCACAGCCCGGGCTCCTGCGCCCCTGGGGACCCCACCGCCCCGGCCTGTCCCGAGGCCCCCACTCAATGAGCCTCTGGCAGGGTTTGAACCTGTGGCACCAGAGTGCCCGCCGTGGGCTGGAGGAGGCGCTCTGATAGCCGGCAGCAGTAGTAGATCGTTACCTTCTGGGGCAAAAGGGATGAGAAGGGAGCTTCCCCCAGGTCCTGTCTCCCCCACACGCACCCTCCTTTTGGGGGGGAGGCAGCCCCAGCTTCCACTGACCTGCCCGTCCCCCCCCCCGCAGACGGTCACCAACGCGGTCATCACCGTGCCGGCCTATTTCAACGACTCCCAGCGCCAGGCCACCAAGGACGCCGGCACCATCGCCGGGCTGAACGTCCTGCGCATCATCAACGAGCCCACGGCCGCCGCCATCGCCTACGGGCTGGACAAGAAGGTGAGCAGGGAACGGGGGGCCCTGCCCCGGCCTCTAGGGGGTGCCCATTCGGGACTGGCTGGCCCCAGGGTGTGGGGGGATGGGATATGGGGGCCCTGTCCTGGCCTCTGGGGGGCGCCCAGGCTGGCCCCAGGGTGTGGGGGGAAGGGATATGGGGGCCCTGCCCCTCTAGGGGGTGCCCATCTGGGACTGGCTGGCCCCAGGGTGTGGGGGGATGGGATATGGGGGCCCTGCCCCGGCTTCTGGGGGCGCCCATACGGGACTGGCTGGCCCCAGGGTGTGGGGGGAAGGGATATGGGGGCCCTGCCCCGGCCTCTAGGGGGCGCCGATCGCAGTCTGGCTGGCCCCATGGTGGGGATGGGGGGCAGAGCGATGGGATATGGGCCCTGCCCTGGCCTCTAGATGGTGCCGATCTGGGACTGGCTGGCCCCAGGGTGTGCGGGGAGAGGATGGGACAGGGGGCCCATCCTCTGTAAGCCTAGGGAGCGGGGGACTGGCTAGCTTGGGAGAACAGGGAAGAGGGCTGGGGGGCTGCCCCTCTGGGCGGGGGGGGGGTTGGCTGGCTGGCTCAGAGGGGGATGGGATCCAGGGGTCCCGTCCCTGTGGGGAACAGGCTCTAGGGGGCCCTGCGCACTTTGCAGTGTGGGGACTGGCTGGCTAGCTCGGGGTGGGGATTGGGAATGGGATCCGAGTGGGGGGGACACCTGGGGGTCCTGCCCCCCCCCGGCATGCTCCATCTCCTCCCCCCCGCAGGTGGGCGGGGAACGCAACGTGCTGATCTTCGACCTGGGCGGGGGCACCTTCGACGTCTCCATCCTGACCATCGAGGACGGGATCTTCGAGGTGAAGTCCACGGCGGGCGACACCCACCTGGGGGGCGAGGACTTCGACAACCGCATGGTCAACCACCTGGTGGCGGAGTTCAAGCGGAAGCACAAGCGGGACGTGACGGGCAGCAAGCGGGCGGTGCGGCGCCTGCGGACGGCCTGCGAGCGCGCCAAGCGCACCCTCAGCTCCTCCACCCAGGCCTCGGTGGAGATCGACTCGCTCTACGAGGGCGTGGACTTCTACACGGCCATCACCCGGGCCCGCTTCGAGGAGCTCAACGCCGACCTGTTCCGCGGCACGCTGGAGCCCGTGGAGAAGGCCCTGCGGGACGCCAAGCTGGACAAGGCCCAGGTGCACGACGTGGTGCTGGTCGGCGGCTCCACCCGCATCCCCAAGATCCAGAAACTGCTGCAGGATTTCTTCAACGGGCGGGAGCTTAACAAGAGCATCAATCCCGACGAGGCCGTGGCCTACGGCGCCGGTGAGGGGCGGGGCGGGGCAGGATGATGGAGGGGGAGAGGCAGGGCGATGGATGGGGGGAGGGACCGGGCGGGGCGATGGATGGATGCGGGGAGGGGCGGGGCAATGGATGGGAGCAGGGGGCACGGCAGGGAGCTTGGAAGAGCAGTGATGAGGGGAGGGGAAGGGGGTGGAGCAGTGGGGGAGGGTCAGAGAGGAGTGGATGGGGGCTCCAGGGCGGTGGGAGAGGGTCAGACGGGGGTAAATGAGGGACGTGGGGGAAGGCTTGGAGAGGCAATGCTGGAATAGCCGGCGTGTGCTGGGGGGGCTCGGAAGGGTGGGGGGAGGCTCAGGTTGAAGGGGGTAGGTGAGGTGTGGGGGACGGGGCTTGGAGGGGCAGTGATGGGGGAGAGGGGGCTTGGAGGGGCGGGATGGGGTGGGGGAGGGGAGGGAGTAGTGCGGGGAGGGGCAGAGAGGAGTGGATGGGGGCTCAGGGGCAGTGGGGGAAGGATGAGATGGGGGTGCTGAGGGAGGGTCAGACGGGGGTAAATGAGGGGCGTGGGGGAAGGCTTGGAGGGGCAATGCTGGAGAGGGGAGGGAGCAGTGGGGGAGGGTCAGAGAGGAGTGGATGGGGGCTCCAGGGCGGTGGGAGAGGGTCAGACGTGGGGTAAATGAGGGGCGTGGGGGAAGGCTTGGAGGGGCAATGCTGGAATAGACGGGGTGTGCTGGGGGGCTCGGAAGGGTGGGGGGAGGCTCAGGTTGAAGGGGGTAGGTGAGGTGTGGGGGATGGGGCTTGGAGGGGCAGTGATGGGGTAGGCAGGGCAGCTGAGGGGAGGGGCACTGGAGGGTAGGTCAGACGGGGGTAGATGGGGCAGGTTCGGGGTGGGGGAGGCGTAGATAGGGGTCTTGAAGGGGCAGTGATGGGGCAGGGGCAGATGGGGAGGTGGACAGTGGGGGGCGTGGGAGGGGGCGTGGCGGGGTAAGGGGGCAGACGGTGGGGGGCTGGAGGCCATGGCGTGATGCTGTCCAGGGCAGGGACATGACGGGGGGCTGGCTCTGGAGAAGTCCTCCCCCCCCCCCATGCAGAGATTGGGGTTACGCCGTGCGAACGGGGTCCCGGGCACATCTCTGAATGAGCCCCCCTGGCATAAATTATGCAAATGAGCCATTAGTGGGTGCATATATGATGCCTTCCAGTGGTGGATCCGACCCTGGGCCCGGGCTGGGGGGACCCCGGTGCCTCGCTGACCCTCCCCCCCCGTTCCTCCCGCCCCCCAGCGGTCCAGGCGGCCATCCTGTCAGGCGACAAGTCGGAGAACGTGCAGGACCTGCTGCTGCTGGACGTGACGCCCCTGTCCCTGGGCATCGAGACGGCCGGCGGCGTCATGACGGCCCTGATCAAACGCAACACGACCATCCCCACCAAGCAGACCCAGACCTTCACCACCTACTCCGACAACCAGCCCGGCGTGCTGATCCAGGTGGGGGGGACGGGCCGAGCGGGGGGGCAGGCTGCTGGGCATGGGGGGAGGGGGACGGAGAGCTCCTGGAGGGTAGCGCCAAGCAAGGAGGGGGTGGGCACAGAGCTGGGGGATGCAGGCCGGGAGAGGGTGCAGATTTTGGGGGGCTCAATAGGGAGGTGCAGAGAGCAGAGGGGGGCTCACCCAGGTGTGTGGGGAGGGAATAAAGCACATGGGGGTGCAGCATGACGGCTGTGTGGTTTGGGGGAGCCTAGGAGACATGGGGGAAGGGTGCAGACCGGGGGACACACAGTTGCGGGGGGAGGATGGGCATGGGGCACCGCAGCGGGGGTGGGGGGTGTTGCCAAGCTGTGGGGCATCACCAGGAGGGTGGCTGGGGCAGGGGTGCAGAGAGCAGCAAGTACCCAGAGATGAGCCCCCCAAAATGACAAGGAGGGAAGCTCGGGGGGAGGGGGTGTCTGACTGGGCAGTGGGGAGCAGGGCTGGGCATGACCAGGGGGCGTGGGACCCCATGCCCGTCCGCAGGCTGGTGCAGCCGGTTCCCTTCTAACCCCCTGCCTGGCGCCCGCCGCAGGTCTTCGAGGGCGAGCGGGCCATGACCAAAGACAACAACCTGCTGGGCAAGTTTGAGCTGACGGGCATCCCGCCCGCCCCCCGGGGGGTGCCCCAGATCGAGGTGACCTTCGACATCGATGCCAACGGCATCCTCAACGTCTCAGCCGTGGACAAGAGCACGGGCAAGGAGAACAAAATCACCATCACCAACGACAAGGGTGAGAACCCAGGCGTCCGGCCCCCAACCCTGCCCTAACCCTCTAGACCCCAGAGCCAGGGAGAGAACCCAGGAGTCCTGGCTCCCAGCCCCCCAGACCCCACTCCCCTTCCTGAGCCAGGGAGAGAACCCAGGCGTCCGGCCCCCAACTCTGCTCTAACCCACTAGACCCCAGAGCTGGGGAGAGAACCCAGGAGTCCTGGCTCCCAGCCCCCCTGCTCCAAACACTTGACCTCATTCCCCTCCCCGAGCCGGCAAGAGAACCCAGGCGTCCGGGAGGCCCCGTGCTGAGCCAGTCTCCTGTCCCCAACAGGCCGGCTGAGCAAGGAGGAAATCGAGCGCATGGTGCAGGAGGCGGAGCAGTACAAAGCAGAGGACGAGGTCCAGCGGGAGAAGATCGCGGCCAAGAACTCGCTGGAGTCGCTGGCCTTCAACATGAAGAGCACGGCCGAGGACGAGAAGCTGAAGGACAAGCTGGCGCCCGAGGACAAGCAGAAGATTCTGGACAAGTGCAACGAGGTCATCAACTGGCTGGACCGGAACCAGGTGAGGTGTGGGGGTGCGGGGCCTCTGGGCGGGGCCGGAACCGGGGATGGGGCATCTGGGCTGGGCTGGAACCGGGGATGGGGCATCTGGGCTGGGCTGGAACCGGGGATGGGGACTCTGGGCTGGGCTGGAACTGGGGGGCGGGGAGGAGTTGGAGAACCAGGCATGCTTGGAGGTCCATGGTGAGGGAGAGGAGGGGACCAGAGCTTCAGGGAGACCCTAGCTCCCCTCCCAGAGCTGGGGAGAGAACCCAGGAGTCCTGGCTCCTAGCCCCCCCCCACTCTCAATACTAGACCCCCAGCTCTGGGGGGGGGGAGTGGGATAGAATGCACGTCCCCCCTCCCCACCCCCACCCCCCACCCCCACCCCCCACCAGACGGTCCCAGAGCTGGTGTCCCGTCCCCCCCCCTCCCCCCCCCGATAAGATGAAATGACCCTTCCCACCAGCAGCAATGGGGCGGACCGCTGGGTCACTCTGCGCGCGCGCACACACACGCACACACACACACACACACACACACACAGAGCTGGGTGCCAGGCCTGTGCCTTGTTGCCTGATTTAGGGTGTTAATAATATTAATTTGGATAATCTGGGTTTTCGGCTAAGATAAAAGTTCTTGTCCCGAATCAGGCTCCACAGAATTTACAAAGGACCCTCGGGGCTCTGACAGGAAGCTCGCGCTGAGACCGCTAGAGCCTTAAAGACTTTTTATTGAAATCAGTGAAATAATAATTAAATGGTAAAACACTCAGAGTTACAAAGTGACAATTGCATCACTGCTCTTCAGAAGAGACACCTGATATTACGCTATTCTGTGCTACAAAGCTTTGGTTACCGAACTCACACCCGTCCTCATAACCTGGTGGGGAGAGACAGGACCAGCCTCGCGGTTCAGGTTTCTCAGTTCTTGAGTGAGGGATGCAGTGCTTGGAAGAAGCTAATGCTAAGAGCTACCGAAGCGAACTTGGGGTTTACTTAACTAACTTGAACTTAAAATCAAAACCAAGAACAAAAGCTTAGAGAAACCAAGTTTAGCCCTAGTACCCTTGAAACTTAAGAAGAACAAGGACCACCTAATAGTAGTAGAATCATAGAATCTCAGGGTTGGAAGGGACCTCAGGAGGTATCTAGTCCAACCCCCTGCTCAAAGCAGGACCAATTCCCAACTAAATCCACAAATAGCCCCCTCAAGGTGGTTTGAGCATTGGCCTGCTAAACCCAGGGTTGAGAGTTCAACCCTTGAGGGGGCCACTTAGGGATCTGGGGCAAAAATCTGTCCGGGGATTGGTCCTGCTTTGAGCAGGGGGTTGGACTAGAGACCTCCTGAGGTCCCCTCCAACCCTGAGATTCGGTGATTCTAACTCAAAACCCTGGGTTTAGCAGACCAATGCTCAAACCACTGAGCTATCCCAGGTAGTCATAGAGGGTAGACTAGAAGAGGAAGAGGAATACTCTAGTGAGGTGGGTCACCTCTTTTATAGGCCGGAAATCCTTCCTCCTCTCCCCAAATTGCATTCCTCACCCACAAAATGTTCGGGTACGCTTAGCCCGTGGGCTAGCGTTTGTGCGTAGTCATGACATGTCCATGCGCACATATATTATTTCTGTTCTTTAGTAATTTGAGTTCTTTCCTGGGGGGGTACCTGTGACGTCTGTGGGTACCAGCTTGGAAACCCCCTTGGACCTTTCTTCCATTGTCTGTTTGACTAGATAAAAGGTCTTAGACAGATGCGTGGGCGCAGGTAAAAGATCGTAATAGAGATGCGCTAACTCCGCCTTAGCGTAACATACAGGATAGGGCCTCCAGTCCCTTTGCATTACAGCCAAACTTCCTTTCATATAAACCTATTACAATAAACCAAATACTATAGATATATGCAAGCAAGCAGGTTAGTCCTATAGGCTACGGCCTGCAGGTGGGCGCTTCTCCCACCGGGTGGCGGCAGAGAGCCGAGCCCGAGTTCCAGCATCTGCAGAGCCCCTCAGCCAGGCGGGGACCGGGGCTGGGGGGGGCCCTGTTGCAGAGGCTGGGGGTGGGATGTCTAGGCTTGGGGGCAGCCTCCCATGGAACCTCTGCAGGGCGAACGGGGCTCGGCAGCCCAGAGCTAGGGCGGCCCCAGCGTCTCCCCTGGCTCCTAGCAGCCTCCTCTCTGGGGGGCAGACGGAGAGATCAACCGGGGCCCTGTTGTCTCCCCCCCCCTCCGGAGGGAGGCTCCCTAGATCTGAGGGGCCTCAGGGAGCAACGGGTGGGGCCGGGTGGACCCGCTGTGCTGTCCTGTATGGGTGGGAACAGCCGCAGAGCCCCCCCCCATCTGTGAAGCCTGGGTGGATACCAGCCGGGGGAGATGCATTGGGGCTGGCGTGCAGGGGGTTAACTCTGCCCCATGCCTCCCCCCAACAGATGGCGGAGAAGGAGGAATACGAGCACCAGCAGAAGGAGCTCCAGAACCTCTGCAACCCCATCATCAGCAAGCTGTACCAGGGTGCCGGCGGTGGCATGCCTGGGGGGATGCCCGGGGGCTTCCCCGGGGCCGGCGGGGCTGCGGGAGGCTCCTCCGGACCCACCATCGAGGAGGTGGATTGAGACACCCGGCCACGGAGCCCGTCCTTCCCCAGCCAGGCCGACACAGACATCGCACATCCCCGGGGAAAGGGGCGGGTCACTGGCTGGCTTACCCCATGGCTTTCCCAGGAGTCTCTGCTCTAGCGGGGACCCCGCTCCCCCCAACTATGACTTGCTGTTTAGTGGGGGTCAGCCCCCACCCCCTGCCACTGCATTGAGAATCCAGCTGTCGGCTCAGAATAAATTATTGTGCCAGTTTCACATGCTGGGCCAGTGTTGCCTCGTTTTTGGGGGGGTGCTTGGAGCTGAAATGTCGGTCCAGGGTGCAGCATGGACCTGGCTGGATGTAGGGGACGGGGGAGAGCTGGGGCTGGAACCCAGGAGTCCTGGGGGAGAACGTAGGCTCTCTGCGACGCCAGGCGCTCGAGCTCCTCAGCTTAAGCCAAGGATGGCTTGGGGGGCTGCGATCCCCGTGTCTCGGTACCGACGTGGGGGACACGTCTCTGATCACGGGCTCTTCCGTCGAGCGGGGGCAGATCTGACAGGCTCCGGAAGGTGAAGCCGGCCCGAGTCAGCGTGGAAATAAGGCGTCAGTTTGTAACCAGCAGAGTAGTTGCCCTGGGACACTTTCCTGCGGGCCGTGGGGGTAGATGCGGCAGCGCTCGCGACTTTTAAACCAGGCTGGGGTGGTTTTTTAACCCTCCGCTCGTGTTAATTCAGGGCCTGTCTCTGGCCTGTGTTACGCAGGGAGCAGATTACGGGATCAGCCCGGTCCCTCGTGGGCGTGGAAGGGCTGAGCCCTCAATGCTGAGCTAAGAGGGTGCTTCCATCCGTGGGGCAGCAGAAGTAGGGCTGTTACCCTGTGTGGGCCAGCGCAGAGCTCGCTTCACTCTCGTCTTCCCATGAGCTCGCCCCCTGCTCTAAGCCGCTCCCAGGTGGGCGGGTTGCCTCTTGCAGGGCTTAAGAAGGGGGTTTTTTGTTTTCTTTCGCCTTCCCCTGGGAGCAGCCACGCTCAGCCCCGGCCAGGCTGGGCTCTTGCCCTCAGCTCCTCCAGGGCAATCCAGGTTGTGCTCTAGATCAAACTGAGAGCCGGATGTGGGGCTGGGAAGGAATTCTCCCCACAACTCAGACTGATACACCTGACCCCCCCCCCCCCGGTCTAGCCCCTGGACCCCACACCCTTCCCAGAGCTGGGGAGAGAACCCAGGCGTCCGGGCTCTCATTTCCACCTGCCCATGCTGCTTTTAGGGAGAGTTCTGCCTCCCCGCTGTACCCCTGGGGCTTCTACCTGGCTCTTTCCTGCTCCCCCCGAGGAGATGCTGACATCTGCAGGGCTGACGGCAGGGAAGGGCCAGTCCAGGTTCCAGGCCGCTCGCGGGTTTATGGTCAGGGATTAGGGTGGCCGCTCCCAGCTCATTTTCTGGCCTGTCTCCCTTTTCCAAACATCCACCCACGTAGCCATCACGGGGCTCCCTG
This sequence comes from Chrysemys picta bellii, assembly GCF_011386835.1. NCBI lineage: Eukaryota > Metazoa > Chordata > Testudines > Emydidae > Chrysemys > Chrysemys picta. The sequence goes on along the minus strand of NC_088810.1, from coordinate 1,840,695 downwards.
CTCGGGCCCTAGTTCTCTAGGGCCTAGGGGGGAGTTTCTGCAATATTTTCAGGAGACCCACCCGTGCCTCAGTTTCCCTTTGTACTCTGTGTGGTTACGCGGGGGAGGTAGGAATGTTATGGCTGCTCTGGGGCACACAGCAAGACATAGGTGTGGGTGGGGGGGCCAGGCTGGCTGGGCTGCAGTAAATGGGATCCTTAAGTGACACCCCCCCCCATCGATGCAGCATCCCAAAGAGATGAGGGGAAAGCCCCGTGGCCCAGACGGAAGGAGGTTCCCCCACCCCTCCCAGCTGGAGTGAGATGGGACCAGCAGGGGTAGCTGCTCTCCCCCGGCACCTAAGGGGGCCGAGGGCGACAGAACCCACCATGGCTCTGAAAAGCTGGGGGTAGCCCCAAGCCTGTGGAGCCCACGTCCTCTGGGCGGCTGTTTGGGGGTCCGGCTGGGGCGCAGGGCGATGGGAGCCGGGGGGAGCAGACGCAGCAGGTGGAAGAGGGGGACACACACCCATTACAATGCACAGGGACTGAACAGGGCGGGGAGGAAAAGCAGGTGCCGGAGCCTGGGGAGGACACGGGGAAATCAGGAGGGCCAGGCCAGAGTCACATCTCTAAGGCCTGGCCCCAGCCGGGCTCCTGCGTTCCTGGGGCGGGCGGGGGAAAGTCCCGGCTGGCTGCACATGCGAGAGACGCAGGCCGGAGCCGGGGGCCTGAGGCGGGAGGCGAGCGTACACAGCTGGGGTGGCGGCAGGAGCCAGGTGCCAGGGCCGGTAACCCGGGGGACGGAGCTCACAGGGGAAGAGATGGGGCCCAGAGATGGCTGGGGGAATTCGTGCAGCTCCAGCGCTCTGTTTAGTGCCACTGCAATGCAGCCAGCTCTGGGGAGGAGCCCTGGAAGATGGCAAAGGGGAAGACAAACGGCAGCGTGTCTCCCCGGAGGGGCTGCAGGGAGCCGGGACCAGCACTCTGAGGGGGAGAAAGAACCACCCAGTGGATTTATTAGGAGCTCAGTTTTTGAAGACTCTGCAGAGAGCCCCCCTGGCCCGCGCTCACCCACTAGCCCCCACTCCCCTCCCAGTGCTGGAGATAGAACCCAGGAGTCCTGGCTCCCCAGCTCTAACCCACCAGCCCCCGCTCCCTCCCAGAGCTGGGGAGAGAACCCAGGAGTCCTGGCTCCCAGCCCCTCTGCACTAACCACCAGCCCCACACTCCCCTCTCAGAGCCAAGGAGAGAACCCAGGCGTCCTGACTCCCAGCCCCCCTGCACTAACCACCAGGCCCCACACTCCCCTCTCAGAGCCAAGGAGAGAACCCAGGCGTCCTGACCCCCAGCCAGAGGGTGGCTGGAACGCCCCCAGGCTCTCCCAGGCAGGGGCAGGACTCCAGTGACTGTGGCCTGCTCGTGGGGCCCCGTGTCCTGCCCCAGTTTCAGCGACCTGGTGAGGGTGCCCCGGGCAGGGGTGAGGCTGTTTTTGTCTCGCTCCGGCCAGGCTGGCAGCTTCCACCTGCTCAACGTGGGGCACAGACTCGTGCTGGGGATAAAAGGGCCTGCTGCCCTGGGAGGGGCGAGAGAACCCAGGAGTCCTGATTCTCACCCCCCACCCACTTCCAACCAGGCTCTGGTGGGATTACACAGAGAGCAACGGAGGAGTCTTTGAGGCAGAGGATACCTGGGCTGGTTCCCCTACGTCCTCCTTGGGGCTGGGCACTAGGACTCCTGGGTTCTATCTGCAGCAATGGGAGGGGAGTGGGGGCTAGTGGTTAGAGCTGGGAGCCAGGACTCCTGGGTTCTATCCCCAGTTCTGGGAGGGGAGTGGGGTCAAGTGGTTAGAGCCAGGGAGCTGGAAGGAAGCCAGGACTCCTGTCTTATATTCTTCCTCTCTTGCCCCTTCTTTGTGTCTCTCTTTCTTTCCTTCCCTGCCTCTCGGGAGCTCTCTGGGCCCAGTCCCTCCCCCCCCCCCACCCCGGTGTCACATCGGGGGGGGGGGTCACACGAGCAGGGAGCAATGAATAGCACACCGAATGTCTCCACCCCTCTTTCTTTCCATCCCTCGCTCATGTTTTCCATCCCAGCCGCCCCCCACCTGCCCCAGCCGGCCTGGCCAGATTCCCCAACCCTGAGCCACCCGCCCAGCTCCCCTTTCTCCAGCGGGATGCGGCCGGCATCCATCCCTTCCCCACTGAGTCACCGGGCCCCAGCCGTGCACCCCGCCCGCTCCGGGCCCCGTCTTACCCCCTGGCCCTTCCAACGAGCCATGCGGCGTCGCTGGCTGGGTGCCCACGGCGGATCTGCCATGTGGGCCGAGCTGGGTGGCACCCGCGGAGAGGCAGGGCCCAGCGTGGGTATTTAGGGGATGATTCGCGGCAGCTCTCAGACTTGGCAGTGAAGGACAGACGGACGCAGGACGGGCGACAGGAGCACCCGACATTTCTCACCATGGCCAGGGTGCTGGCGCTAATCCCGCTGCTGGCGCTGCTCGCCCCAGGTAAAGAAGCCTCGGGGGCAGGGGGCGGAACCGACCAGGAAGGCCAGGCAGGCTGCCGGGGGGGGGGGGGCATCAGGACGCCTGGGTTCGGTTCCCAGCTGCTCTCGGAAGAGTGACTGAGCCTTGGAGTCCCCGTCTGTGAAATGGGGCGAAGGATCCTGCCGTTGGTTGCCTTGGAAGGTCTCCTGGGTAGGGGCTGTCTCTCGCTGTGTGGCCACGCAGCGCCCTGCACGATGGGACCCCAATGGCACTCGGGGCCATTCAGCCCCCTGGTCTCAGGTGGGGTCTGTGCAGCGCCTGGCACAGCAGGGAGGGGGGGGGGGTTCCCCAAACTTTTGATATGGTTGGGAGAGGCGAGGAGGAGGGACAATCCTGAGCCTGGGGGCGGGGGTTGGGCTGCAGGGGAAGGACCCCAGCCCGGGCTGAGGACTGGCCGCTTGTTAGCGAGCCACTCCCCTGTCCCCCCCAAGCCAGGTTTCCAAGCTCTTGGGTGGGGGGGGGAGGGACTTTAGGGGCATCAACGGGAGCTGAGCTGAGGGGGCCGAGAGAGCCCAGCTCTGGGGGGCTCCCAAACCTCTTGGGAAACACTCATGGCAAAAATCCTCTGGGAATTGGGGCCGTGCGGATCGGCTCACCCATTATGCAGGTGGGGAAACTGAGGCATGGGGCAGCATCCCTGAAAGACTGAGGGAGCCATACATAGAACCCAGGAATCCTGGCTCCTGCCCTGCCCCCCTCCCCTCCCCGAGCTTGGGATAGAACTTATCCCGTTCCCTCCCCCCTGAGCCAGCCGGTCCCACGCCCTGGGGCCGGATCAGGGTCAGCGCCCCCTAGTGCGGAAAGGCCCCGTGCCCCATTCCCTGAGCAGCCCGGGCGCTCTTGGGAGAACTTCCCCTCCCCCCTCAGCCGGCTTGAAGGCTTTGGGGTGGCCCCACCCCAGAAACAGGCTGTCCCGGATCCCAGATAAACACCCCAGCGTCGCCTCTCACCCCCTCCAGGGAGGTGAAACTGGTACAAATCGCCCAGAGAGGAGGAGCAGAACTAGCAACAACAGACCCACGCCATTCCCAGCCCCTGTCCCGGACTCCTGGGTTCTCTCCCCAGCTCTGGGAGGGGATCGAGGGCTGGTGGTTAGAGCAGGGGGGGCTGGGAGCCAGGACTCCTGGGTTCTCTCCCCAGCTCTGGGAGGAGAGCGGGGGCTGGTGGTTAGAGCAGGGGGGGCTGTGAGCCAGGACTCCTGGGTTTTCTCCCCGGCTGTGGGAGGGGAGTGGGGCCGAGTGGTTAGAGGGGAGGGGGCTGGTGGCCCGGACTCCTGGGTTCCTGGCTCTGATGTCCTTGTCTATCTCCCCCCAGCCTCCTGCCTGCAATGCAAGTCCTGCCAGGGGGAGTTTGGCTGCTCCGTGGAGACAGACGTGACCTGCAGCGAGGACGAATCCAGCTGCCGGACAGCTGTGCGCAGCGCCGCCGTGTGTGAGTCCCGGGGGCGGGGCGGCCTTCCCCGGGCGGGGGGACTCTGGGGGCAGGGACCGGCCCGTGGGCGCTGGGGGGCGGGGTTACAGCAGATAGAAAATGGGATGTGATTGTATCACAGCCTGTAAAGTCCGAGGGGAGTGGGGGGCAAGCAGGGACGGGGTGCGGGGTCATTGGGGGGCATGCAGATTGGGGGCAGGGGCCATGCAAGGCGGGGAACACTGGGGGGGAATGCAGAGCGGGGGGCATGCAAGGCAGGGGGCAGGCAGGGTCGGGGGCACTGAGGGCATGCAAAGGGATGTGGGGGGCATATAGACCCAGCTAAAATCTGGGGGGGACCATTATCTGGAGGGGGGGAATTGCCCCCTTGCCCCATAGGAACGGTGTCTCGGGGGGGGGCGGTTTCGGGCGCGGGGTGCCTGTCACGGAGTATTGGGGAACTCAGGGCCCTGCACCCCCGGC
>NC_088810.1:1826291-1835779 GCF_011386835.1 Chrysemys picta bellii | reverse complement strand
AAAGAAAATACATCTGGGAACTCAGGTTATTGCTAGGTTTAAAAAAAACAACTACAAGGATTAAGCACCGAGGATAGCTTTCTTCAGGTTCATCTTAAGGGTTACAAGCAAAACAAAAGCACCTGGGGTTAGCAAAGAGGAATCCACAAGCCATTAAGAAATAAAAGGGCTAAACCTAATCTTGTCTTCCTAGACATTCCCTGATCCACTTACATATCTGGGGTTTCAAATGAGCAGTTTCTAGGTATGAGACTGATGACTTTTTCTTACCTGGCCCAAGCTTCTTACAGCATCGCTCTGCCCCATCCGCCTCTCCCCGGACAACAACAACAGACAGACAAAAGGGGGGTCTTTTTTCAATTTTAAAAAATTCGAGCCTTCCCATTGGCTCTTTTGGCCAGGGGCCCACTCCCTTCCTTTTACCTATGCAAGCAGTGAGACTTTTTAACCCTTTACAGGTAGAGCAAGTAGAGAACAGCTACTAAGAGGGATTTTATAGCTACTGGCTGGCTGGGTGTCCACAAAAGGGAGCTATCCCCTCTTCCCCCCTTTCATTTATCACAGGCTGTTAGGAAGACAATCCTGTCCTGATAGTGCCCATCACCACCAGATAAAGAAACACATCTTAAGATGGTTAAAGAAAACAGGGCTAGTCTTCACTAGCAATGTGGCTTGTGTAGTCGCGGCACCAGCGCTGGGAGAGAGCTCTCCCAGAACTGTAAAAAACCCACCCCCTGTAGCTCCCAGCATTGGGGCACTGTCTACACTGCCACGTTACAGGGCTGTAACTTGCTGCGCTCGGGGGCGGGGGGGGGGGTTCACACCCCTGAGCGAGAAAGTTGCAACGCTGTAAAGTGGCAGTGTAGACAAGGCTTTAGTTGGATAGCATCCTGTCTGGCAAGAAATCACTTCTCAATGATTGTGGTTGTGAAACCCTCGTTTCTGTCTGTTTTATCTTTATGGCCCCCACTTTTCTATTCTTAATCTGTCTGGACCTGTAATCGTTTCTGTCTGCTGTATAAGGAGAGAGCAGGCAGAGCCCACCTGGAGACAGGACAGATCTAGATGTATGGTGCTGAGGGAAGCCAGGACTGTGACCCTGAGAGTTTCCTGTGCTGAGTTCAAATGCTCAATAAACCTCCTGTTTTACGCTGGCTGAGAGTCGCTCCGGGCTAGAGAACAGGGGGGCATTATTCCCTCTGGGTGTGGAGGCCTGAGGGGACCCACGGCAGAACCAGGTTTGCTGAAGGCTCAGAGAGGTGGTTCCTGGAGGCGCTGGAGTCCAGAGCTTTACCCACGAGAGAGAGTGGACCCCTGAGTAGGGCTGTCACACTGAAGGGGGTTCCCCCCAGGAACCGAACGAAGCCGAGAGAGCACGAGTCCTGTGCGTCTGTGACTCACAGGAATACAACTTTAACAAAACAAACTAAAGAGCTTCTAGTTTGCTTTTGAACTGCTGTGCACAGCTGTACTGGGTTCTCAACCCAGCTTCCAGGGCACATCACTAAATTCCTGCATTCATAATTCACTTCATTATGTGGGAGCGTCTCTAAATTCTAATCTTCAACAAACATCTCTCTAAAACCCCAACCCAGATCAGGGCCCCGTTATGCCGGGCGCTGCACAGACACAGAGGGAGACACAGTTTCTGCCCCAACAAGCTTACAGTCTAAATAGACAAAGGATTATTCTCTCCATGTTATAGGTGGGGAAACTGAGGCACAGAGATGACTAGACGTGATGAAGGTCCCACAGGCAGGCTGTGGTGGAGGCAGGTCTCCTGAGTCACACTCCAACACTCTGACTGCAACGCCATCCTCCCCGGTGTCACTAAACGGACTTTTTCTCTGCTACCTCCAGAGCCTCGGTGAGCACCCGGTGGGCATCCTCAGCAACGCCTTCCAGAAAGGAATGCAGGGCGTTGTATGTAGCTCGGAATGAGAGCTCTGCAGCTAGGAGGGTTCCATAGACTGGTACGAGGCTTATGTACTTTTTAATATTTATAATGTAATCATCCATCAGCCCGTATAGGCTGAACCAGGGAAGACCAAAAGGGAAGAGATCATCGACGAATGGACATATTGTACCTGTAACCTTGCTCAGCAGCTCCAAAGCATCTTCTCTTGATATTTCCTTGGCCAACGGGGTCTTGATCACATCCTTCAACTGAGACACGGGTTTCCTGACCTGTTTGGAGAGTTTAATGAGGGATTCTTCATCCAAACCGAAGACTTTGCAGTACTCGGTCATGGATTCCACCAGGATGTCAACATCACATGAGACGGAGAGGTGGGGAATGGGAACAGCTGCGATGGCGCATGACTTCAGGGCTCGTTTCCAGATCTGCCTCTTCAGGGCTTCTTTTTTCATAACCAGGATTGGCCTTGAGATGTTGGGAAGCGCCAGGAGGAAAACGTGTCGCTTGTGAGAGTCCAGTTCGTTTGCCAGAGTTTCCTGCAGTTGAGGAAAATCGTATTGGTCGAATTCACAACTGGAAATGAGGAAAACCTGTGGGGAATTTACCCCTTCTCTCCTCAGCCTATCCACACAGTAGTCTCGGATTGTCTGTAAGGTGGTCTCCTGATTGTAGTTTCTTTTTCTACTTTCGTTTCTCAAGTCCTCATCTACTTTGGAGCGCACAAAGTAGAACTTCTTCCCCATCTTCTGGATCTCCTGGGCCAGGTCTGCATTACACGATCTGAAGCGCTTCGAAGTGACAATGATGAAGAAGTCATAGCGGGCAAAGCTGACCTGCTGAAGGTAGGTGTCAGGCCGGAAACTTGGAGTCCCAATCCCAGGCAGGTCCCACATCTTCACATTGGAGAGCATGGGATTCAGATAAGCGGTTGGCTCTGTTGTCATTTCTGTGATGCCAACCTCTGCTGCTCCTTCATCATCGTCGGCTAAGCCCAGCATGGCATTGACGAAGGACGATTTCCCAGATCCCGACTCCCCCGTGATGGCGATGTTGAGCTCAGTGTTTTTTGACAGCTCCAGGGCCTCCTGTGCTTTTTGAGCTGCTTCTGAAAGGTTCCCTGTTTCAAGGGCAGCCTTTAGCTCTTCAACATCCTCCTCGGACATACCAGGGAGTTTAACATCCCGATCTTGAAATAAACCAGACGAAGTTTCTCCAGTAGCATCCATCTCTCTGGGGGAAGGGAAGAGAAGAGAAAGATTGTAGTCATTGTCACAGTGCACCAGGCCCTCCGTGGCCCAGTGGGTCAGACTGTGATTTAGAAGACGTTGGTTCTATTCCTCTTTCTACCCTTTGTCTATTTAGGTCAAGGGCTATAACTCTTCCTCTACAGCATCTAGCGCAAGGCAACCTTAATCTATGTATGTGCCACTGTAATATACATAATTAATAACTATGGTTAGTAAATGGGAAGGGTCTGCAAAAAAAAGCATGAACCAAAATATTTTGATTTAGAAATCCTTTTGTGATGTCTCATGGGAGTTGTAGTTCAGGTGACTCATGCTCCCATTCACCATTATAGACCAGACTCCCTGGTTGGACTACATTTCCCATGATGCACCACACTTTCCCCTCTTGGAGAGAGAGAGGCAGAACATCACTGGAGCCTCTCAGCATAGTGCATCATGGGGGATGTAGTTCAGCCGGGGATCCTCACTCATAGAGGAGAATGAGGACATGAGGGAAATGAACTACAACTTCTATGTGGCACCTTTAAGACTAACAGATGTATTGAAGCATAAGCTTTTGTGGGTGAATACCCACTTTTGTCAGACGCATGCCTATGAGGCAGTGCAGCTGCCCTTCCAAGACAAAATAGTTTGGGTGGGGTTTTTGTAATTATGGATGTTTTTAAGAAAAGAAAATCTGACTCTTTCAAAACCAGATTGGATGACAAATTTTCAACCAATAATAGTTAATGATAAGCTGCAGTCAGTAGCAATGAGCGAGGAGTTTCAGCCTTCATCACACCCATAAGCCCACAGAGCTGGTGAGATAACATAGGCTGGAGCATTCTGGGATGCAGGCAGCACCCATGTCCTCATCTCAAACCCTGCTTATGTAACCCACACATATCCTGGGTGCGGTGCTCTGTCCTCTCTAGTGGCACTGAGACCACTTAGAGATAGATTAATGAGTCTGCTCTACAGTCTTAGCTAAGGGACATGTGGCTTTTAGCTCATGCACTAGAGGCTCATGCACTAACCTTCAGAGATTCTAGGTTCGATCCCACCCACCAACGACCGGGGTCTGTTGGTGTTACACTAAGTTCTTCTTAGTTTTATGATTCGCCCAGATTCACCTTTGGTGTAAAACTCTGCTGATCTCATTAAACTGATATTTTAAAGAATAAAATAATTATTAATAATGCTTACGATGTTTGAGTGCCCCATTAACTCCAATGGAGCTACAGTCCATTGACCCCAGCTGGGATCTGGCCCCATTGATTCCAATGGAGCCATGGCCCGTTCACAGCAGCTGGAGATTCTGACCCATAGATTTTCCCCGCCATCAGACTAGAATCCTCTGAGCTCCAGGCCTGTGCATTAATCACAAGACCATAGCGCCGACTTTCTAATGCGCTGGGGTGCTTGACCCCCAAGCTCTGCCCCAGCACCTCCCCCACTCCAACCCTTCCCCCAAGACCCCACCCCCGCCCTGCCTCTTCCGCCCCCGCTCCACTCCACCCCTCCCCACCTCTTCCCACCCCATTCTGCCCCCTCCCCGAAGTGCACCACACCCTCACGCCTTCCCTCTCCCCCTCAGCGCCTCCTGCATGCCACGGAGCAACTGATCGCGGCGGGCGGGAGGCACTGGGAGGGAGGGGGGAGGCACTGATACAAGTGATTAATCCTCATAACTTTTTCCAGTGGGTGAGAGACTCCGGTCGCTGGTCTCCTGCTCCCTTGAGAGTCTCTGTCTGGGGACTATTGAACTGCTGAGACTGCTGCACTCACTTTTTCTCTTCCGCCTCCAATGCCTTGATCAGGACCCTTTGGGCATCTTCAGCCACGTTATCCAGAAAGCGCTGCAGGACGGTGCATGTGACCAAAAAAGTCATCTGTGCCTCCACCAAACCACCGACCAACGGTATCGCACTGAGGATACCCCTGGTTCTCGTCATGCAATCAGCTCTCGCCTTGGCCAGCAGATTCAAAGTAAAATGACTAGATATTTCTTTGCCTAGCGGAGACCTTACCACAGCTCTCAAGTCCATGACAGGCTTCCCAAGCTGCTGGGCAAAGTTAACCGGGGAGTCGTCATCCAAGCCAAAGCTCTTGCAGTAACTTGACATGCAGTCTATCAACTGGGGAACGCCACAATCAATGGAGGGACCTGGATTAAAAACGGCAGAGACGGTGCGGGCTTGTACCCTGACCTGCCCCTGCAGGGCTTTCATCTTCCTTTCGAAGATGAGTCTGAAAATGCCGGGTACGGCAAGAAGCAAAACACGTCTCTTGTGAGAATCGACTTCATCTGCCAGAGCTTCTTGCAGTCAGGGAGCATCGTACTGGTCGAATTCCCACCTGGAGATGAGGAAAGCCTGTCGGGATCTCACCCCTTGTCTCTGCGGCGACTCGATGCAGTCACTTCGGATTCTCTGCAGGGCACCCTCCTGGCTGAAGTTCTTTTTCCTTCTCTCGTTACACAAGTCCATGTCCACCTTGGAGTGCACAAAGCAGAACTTTTTCCCCATCCTCTAGATCTTCTGGGTCAGGACAGCATGGGTGTATTTGAATCGCTCTGCAGCGATGATGATGAAGCAATCATAGTGGGAAAAGTTGACCTGCTGGAGGTATGTGTCAAGCCAGAATCTCGGTGTCCCAATTCCTGGTAGGTCACACAGCCTCACATGGGGTGTTTGGGAAGAGAATAAGCAGTTGGCGCCATTGTCATTTCAAAGACACAAACCTTAGCTGCACCTTCATCATCATCTTCCAAACCCCGGATGCCATTGATGAAGGATGACTTCCCAGTGCCCATCTCCCCCATGATGGCGATGTCAAGCTTGGCATTTTTCAATAGCTCCAGGGATTTCTGCACTTTGGAAGCTGCTGCTGAAAGGTTTCCTCTATCGATGGCAACCTGAAACTCTTCTAGATCCTCCTTGGACATAGCAGGGAGCTTAAAATCCAAATCCCGTGATCTACCAGCCAGAGCACCATTTGGTAACTCCATCTTTCTGGGGAAAAGGAGAAATACACCAGCCAATATTGACAGAAAGGGAGAATTGGAGCAGGGGAGGACACAAATGAGAATTGTAAAGGTTCTTCAAATGTTCCTGCCTCTTTGTAAGGCTGGTAAGATAGCAGCTGGAGCTTACAGATGAAATGGATCAAGAACAACCTTTACTCAACAACACTTCAGATGAACAGGAGAGAGGAGAGGTGGAAAACGAGACGACTCAGAGCTCTGTGGTGGAGATCTCTGCTTGTGAAGAAATAGAGGTTTGCATTAGAGCTGGGAGAAATTTTTTTTTTTGCCAGTGTTCTTTTGATCAAAACAGAAATATCCATTTTCAAATATTTTTCAAGCTTTTGTCAAAACAAACAAAAAAAACACTGGAAAAAGTCAGATGTTGACGAAATCCTGAACATTTTTTATGCAAAATTTTGACCAAAACCAACACAACCCCCCCCCCCCCACACACACACACACACAGTTTCATGGAGGGAAAAAACCCTACATTCCCCAAACAGCTCTTGCTTTTCTTATTGTTGATTCCCAGACCTGAAAGCCAGAAGGAACCATTGGAACATCAGGCTGACCACCCGTATAACACCGGCCAGAGACGTTCACCAAGTTACTTCTGTACTGAGCCCACAGTTCACCTAGAGTGTATCTTTTAGGAAGATGCTTTATTTTGATTTAAAGACTCCAAATGATCGAAAATCCACCAGATCCTTGTGCATCACCTTTTAAACAAGAAAAATGAATATCTGCTCAGCAAATTCTCTCTCTTGGAAGAGATTTTTTCCAAGTGTGTTTTTTCCACAGTCTAATTTGAATGATCCCAATTTCAATCACCCACATTCCTGCCCTTTCCTCTCCCTGATATAATAATGTCAATTTCCCCACAGGAAATCTGGAAATGAAAATGTTTGTGTTGATTTAAAATTCCACTTCAGACTCAAATTAATGGTGATTCAAAACAAAAATGCTCTGTGTGAATTGGTTCCAAACTTTCAACATTTTCTAACCAAAAAATTTTGAACACTTTGCATTCAAAATCTCTGTTTCTCGATCTTGACACGTTCCCATCTTACTCCAGAGCTTTCTTGCGAACCCTTCGTGCATCCTCAGCCACCTTCTCCAGGAAGTTTGACAGAATGGAGTAGGACGTAGCAAAGGAGAATCCGGCTGCAGCCAGGGTGCTAAGCACTGGGACGAGGTCAAAGCATCGTTCGACTGAGCGGGTGAGGCCACACCCAACCTGGACAATCTTCTTCTTTAATACATCTTGGGTGAGAACTTTCCCTTGTGGTGAGACGATAACAGCCTTGAGCTCAGCGACAGGCTTCCCAGCCTGCCTGGCCAGTTTAGCTAAGGAGTCATCGTCAAGGCTGAATTGTTTGTAGAAGGTGATCATGGATACCAACAGGAGGCCAACATCACAGGCGAGAGAGACGCCTCCCATGGGAAGGACATTGATAAAAGCTGACACCAGGGATATTTTCCATAAGTGCCCACGCAGAGCAGATTTCTTCTTCTCTATGATTTCCGGAGAGAAGTTGGGCAGGCTGAGCAGGAACACAAGTCTCTGTAGACGGGGGAGGTCATTCTCCAGAGTCTCCTCCAGCAAGGGAAAATCATACTGGTCTAAGTTCCAGTTGGAGAGAAGAAAGACCTGGGGGTCGATTGTTCCTTGGTCTCTCAGGCATTTCCTGGCGTTCTCCCTGATCCTCTGGAGAACATTCTCTTCGACATAGGCTTGAGGATGAGCCCTTCTTGCGTTGGCCAAGTCTTCATCCACTTTGCAGCGCACAAAATAGAACTTCTTCTCCATCCTCTGGATCTCCCGGGCCAGGTCGGCGTGGCTGGATCGGAACCGCTCCGAAGCAACAATGACAAAGAAGTCATAGTGTCTGAAATTCACCTGCTGGAGGTATCTCTCTGGTCGAAAATCCATCGCCCCGATCCCCGGCAGGTCCCACAGGATCACATTCGGGTAACTTGGATGGGGATAAGCCGTTGCCTCTGTCGTTGTTTCTATCACCCCGGTCTGAGCCGCGCCTTGATCTTCAGCACCCAAACCGCGGAGGGCATTGATGAAGGAGGATTTTCCAGAGCCCGTCTCCCCCGTGACAGCAATGTTGAGCGTGGTGTTTTCCAGCGACTCCAGATCCTCCTGAGCTTTGGAGGCTGCCTCTTCCTGGCCTCCATCTTTGAAAAGCTCCACGAATTTCTCATACACCTGTAGTGCTGCATTGAAAAACCCCTTAGGGTCTGACTCAATGTCAATGCCCTTCGTCAGAGCTGAGAGAGCCTCCATCTGCCGCAGAGAAGGAAACGGAGATGGCCGTTACTCTGAGTTGGTTTATAAACAGGTGACTTAAAACGGTCACCTCAAGTAGGAACTCAAGGCTGGATTAAGGCCTAGGTATTGTAAATGTAAATTCCTGCGTCCATCAGCTGATTGCAGCAGAATCTCAGCTTTCAGTTACTAAAGAAGAGAGTAATTTCCTAACCCTAACAACAAGGAGTCTGGTGGCACCTTAAAGACTAACAGATTTATTTGGGCATAAGCTTTCGTGGGTAAAAACCTCACTTCTTTGGATGCGAAGACTCCTTGTTGTTTTTGTAGATACAGACTAACACGGCTACCCCCTGATTCATAACCCTAGTGACTGGTGAGAAAAACTCAAAAATGTGATTACATTTAGGTACATTTGAGCTAATGCAGGGCTGCTGCCTGAACTTGAAGAAAGCCTGAACCCATCACTTTGAGGGGGTAGCTGTTCTGTGCATCTGACTGGGGTGTTAACTCCCTCCCCACCCCACCCCAGCAGGGGACTCTGTGTGGGGTAGAAGGGGAGGAGCAAAGCAGGCCTGCCTCTGCCATCACCACCCCAGCAGAGACACCTGGGCTGATGAGGGTAAGTTCTAGGGGATCCCACTGCTCACACCAATGCCTCTGTGCCTGGGGGGAAAGTGAATGGGGATCCCATGCCACTGCAAATCCAAGTGTGTGCGTGCGTGTGTGTGGGCGGGGAGGTTGGAAGGGCTACTGTCCCTAATTATCATAACTGATCAGTTCCGGATTGCCATATCCCGAGCCCCAGTCAGAACTGGGGCCCTGTCACACGGGACACAGCCCAGACATACCCCACCCTGGTGAGCTCATGGGCTAGTCAACCCTCTCCGCTCCTGCCCCTGCCCCATGTGGTTCAAACTTCCCCTGGGAGCAAGGCGCCCACCTGCCCTTTGCTAATCTCCCCCCGGCTAAGGAGTAGGGCCCTGGGAAAGTGCCCAGTGAAACCCAGCCCAGGGCCAGCCCCCACCAGGCCTCAGG
>NC_088810.1:1806291-1823791 GCF_011386835.1 Chrysemys picta bellii | reverse complement strand
CAAACCAACATGTACAAGGTAATGGGTGGCACCCAAATACATCAGAAGGCGGCACCCAAATACGTCAGGAGTGATGCGTAACTTGTTTGTATGGGTGAATAAAGACACAGAGGGAGAGTCTTTGGCAGGCCTAGGAGATAATGGAAAGTCCCGACATTAACTTAGCTAGTTAATTGCAAGGGGCATACCTGTGTTACCAGGGCCTTAGCACCGTGCTTCGCTGACAATAAACCTGACCGAGTGCCTTCGCTACGAACCGAGTCTGGGGATTTCTTGGGCCGTTCCCTCGAGGGCTGCTGAGCCGGCCGCCTGCGCAGAGCTGGGAGATCTGAATCAAAGCAGGACGGGGACCCCATGCAGGGAGAACACACGCACGCAGCCGAACATCTGACGACAGTGAGTATAGAGTATGAGGGGCAGTCTTGCTGGAGGGACCACACTGCACGTGGCCAGGAAAAATTCCCTGCTGTCGCCAATGTCCTCCTGCCGTAGCCACGTGGCGTTGAGGTGCTTCCCCTTTGCCTCTGGGCTTTCCGAAGGCCTTGGCCCCCTTCACTGGGGAAACCGGGCCCTCCCGCTACACCAGAACCTGCCCCCACCAGCCGCTCCTGCCTGTCGTTTCCTGGGCTCGTCCAACCCGGCCTCGCTCACGCTTGGCTAGGGTGACTAGAGGGCAAGTGTGAAAAATCAGCACGGGGGTGGGGGGGTAATAGATGCCTATATAAGAAAAAGCCCCCAAAATCGGGACTGTCCCTATAAAATTGGGACATCTGGTCACCCTACGCTTGGCCCTTCTAAGCCTCTTCAGCTCCCTTGGGCTGTTCCTCCACAGGCAGGCCCCCTGGCCATCCAAACCCAGCCCTTCTCTCTGGGCCTGCTCCAGCCCAGTGGCTCGTCTACCCTCCCCGGCTGCTTGCCAGCCTCCTCCAGCCATTCTAGGGCCCAGGGCTTCTCCTTCCCCATGGGCTCCTGCTAGTCCCAGGGATAGGGTTACCATCCGTCCGGGTTTCCCCGGACATTTCCGGCTTTTTCAGCCTTAAATGGCCGTCCGGGGGGGATTTCTAATGAAGTAGAAATGTCCGGGATTTCCCCTCCTGCGGAGTGCGGCGCGGCTGATTGGACGGCTGGGCCTGATTGAAAGCCGCTCGCAGCCACTAGGGCCTCTAGCAGCCAGAGTCCCTCCCCCTCCCCCGCTCCCTCCTCCCCCACAGAGAAGCGAGGAAGTGTTTGAGTGTTTGAGTCCACGTGGAGCCTGCATTTCTCCCTCTGCCGGGTGAGTGGGGGGAGCAGGGCAGGCGACGGCAGGGGTGGGGGGGTGCACAGGCTGCAGGGCGAGTGGGGAGCAAGGGGCACAGAGGCTGCGGGAGCGGGGGGGTGCAGAGGCTGCAGGGCGAGTGGGGAGCAGGGGGCACAGAGGTTGCAGGGGCGGGGGTGTGCAGAGGCTGCAGGGTGAGTGGGGAGCAGGGGGCACAGAGGCTGCAAGGGCGGGGGGGTGCACAGGTTGCAGGGGCAGGGCAGGCAGGGGGCACAGAGGCTGCAGGGGCGGGGGGTGCACAGGCTGCAGGGCGAGTGGGGAGCAGGGGGCACAGAGGCTGCAGGGGCGGGGGGGTGCAGAGGCTGCAGGGTGAGTGGGGAGCAGGGGGCACAGAGGCTGCAGGGCCAGGGGGGTGCAGGGGCTGCGGGGCGAGTGGGGAGCAGGGAAGCACTTAGCAACCCCCAATCAAGATCAGAGCGGGAGGGAGGAGGGGGAATGCGGGGTGCTCAGAGGAGGGGGCAGAGTTGGGGCAGGGACTTTGGGGAAGGGGTTGGAATGGGGGCGGAGAAGGGGTGGGGTTGGGGCGGGGCTGGGGGCGGGGAAGGGGCGGAGTTGGGGCAGGGCCAGGGGCGGGACCGGGGCCCCGTGGAGTGTCCTCTTTTTTAAATGTTTGAATATGGTAACCCTACCCAGGGAGCGACTGCAGACTCCTTCCCCGCAGCCCCCTTCTGCTGCCCACGTCCCTTCTTTATACTCACCCGCCTGCTCCAGCCCCTGGCTCTGACGGTGCAGCCTGGCGCCATCTCAGGCCCACACGAAGCCATTCGGGGCCTGGGTGGGGCACACACCCCACCACACTGCGACACGCGATACAATGAACATAAGGGAACACGCAACAAGGCCAACACCACACACAGGATAGATTCAGGCGCCG
The DNA here is from genome assembly GCF_011386835.1 of Chrysemys picta bellii. Classification (NCBI taxonomy): domain Eukaryota; kingdom Metazoa; phylum Chordata; order Testudines; family Emydidae; genus Chrysemys; species Chrysemys picta. The sequence continues at coordinate 1,821,602 of NC_088810.1, read as the reverse complement.
CAGAATTCGATTTGTTTATATACAATTTTGATGGATAATATCGCTCCGTATTTTTAAGTTTTTTTATTTGTATCCAATTATGTGTTTGACACATTCCCCCCCCCCGCCCCATTTTTATCTATTTTAAATTTTCGCAGTAGCAGGAAATTCGGGGGGAGGGGAGAGGCAATAATCCTTGCAAGACGAGTGCTATAGTTTATGTTGGAGGCTCCCACGGGACGGAGAACGCAGCCTGCCGGCATAGGTGGGTTTTCTGGGTTATAAACGCTGTCGTTGTGTGAATCCCGCCGCGTCCAGTGACTGTGAATGAACAGTGCCGCACCTCCCCGTGTTGAGCACCAGTGGGTGGCACGAGGGGTCTCACGCACGCACGGCTGCACTGGTTTTTCTGAGCAAGCCGCGGGCTGGATTGTTGAGTGATCAGGGCCCAGCGGGGAGGGGATGAAATCTGCTGTGTGTAGGGCGACCAGACAGCAAGTGAAAAATCAGGACAGAGGGTGGGGGGGTAATAGCCTATATAAGAAAAAGCCCCAAAATCGGGACATCTGGTCACCCTAGCTGTGTGCAGCGAACAGAGCTGGGCTTGGCCTTGCTGGAGGAGGAGATGAGCCGTGTGGATCCCTGCCGGGGGTGAGCTGCCCGGTGGCACAAGGTTAGGGTTACCATATTTGCACAATCAAAAAAAGAGGAAACGGGGGGGAGGATCCCCGCTTTAGCCCCGCCCCTGCCCTGCCCTGCCCCCATCCACTCCCTCCCTCTTCCCACCCCCTGACTGCCCCCCTCAGAACCCCCAACCCCCCCTGCTCCTTGCCCACTGACTGCCCCCTCCTGGGACCCCTGCCACTAACTGCCCCCCTAGGACCCTACCTGTCCCCTGACTGTCCCGACTCTTATCCACACCCCCACCCCATATTCACACCCCCGCCCCCAGACAAACCCCCGGGACTCCCATGCCCTATCCAACTGCTCCCCGCCCCCTGACAGGACCCCCAGAACTCCCGACCCATCCAACCCCCTCTGCTCCCTGCCTGCCTCTACCCCTCTCCACACCCCTGCCCCCCTGACAGCCCCCCCCAAACTCCCGACCCATCCAACCTCCTCCCCCCCCCGTCCCCTGATCAGGGTCGGCTTTAACAAGAGCCCAGGAATCGGGCTGCGCTCCGGCCGGAGTTGCGGGGCTTGGGGCCGGGCCGGAGGGGCTCGGCCAGGATTGGGCCGGCCGCCCTGGGGCCCGAGCCGGGCCAGAGCCACTGGGGCCCGAGCCGGCGCGCTCGACCGGAACTGGAGCCGCTGGGGCCGGCCAGGGCCGGACTGGGCCGTGTTGCGCCCCCCCAGAGCCCTCCTCCTCACATCCCCCCCGCCCCAGCTTATCTCCTGCTGCTGCCCGCTTGCCCCTGCTTCTTTTCAGACTTCCCGCGAAGATCTGATTCGCGGGAAGCAGGGGAGGGAGAGGAGCAGGGGGGCAGAGCGTTCTGGGGACGGGAGGAGGGGGAAGACAGCTGCGGGACCCGGGGCGTGCTAAGGCTGTAGGGGATAGGGGGAGCTGAGAAGGGGCTTTGGCTTTTCGATCTATAAGTAGCCGACCGGGGGGAAATCCCGGACATTTTTAGATTTTTAGAAATCCCCCCCCGGATGGCTATTTATAGATCGAAAAGCCGGACATGTCCGGGGACATCCGGACATATGGTAGCCCTAGGCTCAGGCCTTTCGCTAAGCAGCAGGGGCAGACATAAGCTGGGACGCGAACGGTCACATCCTCACCTCCCAAACCAGCCACACTGACATAAGGGGCTATTGGGCTGTGTCAGGGCTGATTCCCCAGTCTGGCACTTCGAGTGCAGGAAGTGGGGCCCACAAGGACTCTAACAATTAATACTGGCCACTCCAGGCTTGTATCCAGCTCCCCAGGTTACAGCTTCTCTCTGACCTTGGATGGGTAGATGCTGCCACCACCCAAGAGCAGAACCCCTTGGAGAGCCCAGGAAGGGGCACTTGGGAATTCCTCCCTGTGGGGACCCTCAAGCCCTTTCACCCCCACTCTGCAGAAGAGCTGAGAAAAAAACAAAGGAAATCAGCTGTTGCCACCGGCTAATTAAACAATACGGGCACAAACCTCGTAGACACAAAAATCCAATTCTGTTCTTTAAAAGGTAAATTTTATTAATTAAAAAAAAACAAAGAAAATACATCTGGGAACTCAGGCTATTGCTAGATTTTAAAAGGGCAACTACAAGGATTAAGCACGAAGAATAGCTTTCTTGAGGTTCAGCTTAAAGGTTACAAGCAAAACAAAAGCACCGGGGTTAGCACAGAGGAATCCACAAGCCATTAAGAAATAAAAGGGCTAAACCTAATCTTGTCTTCCTAGACATTCCCTGATCCACTTACATAGCTGGGGTTTCAAATGAGTAGTTTCTTGGTATGAGACTGATGACTTTTTCTTACCTGGCCCAAGCTTCTTACAGCATCGCTCTGCCCTGTCTGCCTCTCCCCGGAGAACAACAACAGACAGACAAAAGGGGGGTCTTTTTTCAGTTTTAAAAAGTTCGAGCCTTCCATTGGCTCTTTTGGCCAGGGGCCCACTCCCTTCCTTTTACCTATGCAAGCAGTGAGACTTTTTAACCCTTTACAGGTAGAGCAAGTAGAGAACAGCTACTAAGAGAGATTTTATAGCTACTGGCTTCCTGAGTGTCCATAAAAGGGAGCTACCCCCACCCCCTTCATTTATCACAGGCTGTTAGGAAGATGATCCTGTCCTGATAGTGCCCATCACCACCAGATAAAGAAACACATCTTAAGATGGTTAAAGAAAACGTAGGTCATGTCTTCACTAGCAACGTGGTTCGTGTAGTCGCAGCACCAGCGCTGGGAAAGAGCTCTCCAAGCACTGTAAAAATCCACCCCCTGTAGCTCCCAGCGCTGGGGCACTCTCTATACTGCCACGTTACAGCCGTGAAACTTGCTGCGCTCGGGGGGGTGTTTTTTCACACCCCTGAGCGAGAAAGTTGCAACGCTGTAAAGTGGCAGTGTAGACAAGGCCTTAGTCTGATAGCATCCTGTCTGGCAAGAAATCACTTCTCAATGGTTGTGAAACCCTCATTTCTGTCTATTTTATCTTTATGGCACCCACTTTTCTGTTGTTAATCTGTCTGGTTCTCTAATTGTTTCTGTCTGCTGTATAATTAATTTTGCTAGGTATAAGTTAATTAGGGTAGTGGGATATAATTGGTTAGAGAATTATGTTATAGTATGTTAGGACTGGTTAGTTAAATTTCAGTAAAATGATTGGTTAAGGTATAGCTGAGAATATTACTGTATAAACTGGGGTCAAACAGGAAGTGGGGGAAGGGAAATTGGATTCATGCTTGCTGGACATTAACCCCAATAAACATCACATTGTCTGCACTATGGACTGCTGGTCTTTTGCTGCTTGCAGTCTGTGTGACAAGAACCAGGGAAGTGACAGGGTGGAGGGAAAGCTCTCTAATATATTGCTCTATAGAGTCACTGCTGGTTCTGGCCAGTGGGAGGACAATGGGCTGCAGGAAGAGGACCCCAGTGACCCGACCAGCCGGTTCCAGCCAGTGGGCAACAAAGCATGGATGAGAGGAGATGCTGGGAGAAGAGGAGACCCAGGAGGCCTGTTTACCTTGGACAGAAGACAGAGGACAGAGGCGGGCGGGGGGACGGGGGGGTGGCGGGACGGTGATATCGGATGCCCAGCTGGAAGGAGGGTTTTCTGGGCTAGGAGGAGAGAGCAGCCAGAGTCCACTTGGTGGCAGGAGAGATCTAGATGTGCTGGGCTGAGGGAGGCTAGGCCTGTGGCCCTGAGAGTTTCCTGGGCTGAGTTCAGATGCTCAATAAGCCCTCCTGTTTTATGCTGGCTGAGAGTTGCTCCGGTGTAGAGAACAGGGCGGGGGGGGGGCATTATTCCCTCTGGGAGTGGAGGTCCCAGTGGCTCCGAGCGAGGGGACTCCCTGAGGGGGCCCACGCAGAACCAGGAGTGCTGGGGGCTCAGAGAGGTGCAGTTCTAGGAGGCGCTGGAGCCCAGGGCTTAACCCCAAGAGAGGGGGCACCCCCGAGTAGGGCCGTCACACTGAAGGAGGGTCCCCGAGGGACCATACAGAGTTGAGAGAGCACAAGTCCTGTGAGTCCGTGACACATGAGAATACAGCTTTTAATAAAACAAACTAGAGATTCTGCAGTGATTCTGAACTGCTGTGCACAGCTGTACTGGGTTCTCAACCCAGCTTCCAGGGCGCATCACTAAATTCCTGCATTCATAATACAGTCCATTATGTGGGAGCGTCTCTAAATTATAATCCTCAACAAACATTATCTCTACAACCCCGACCCAGATCAGGGCCCTATTGCGCCAGGTGCTGCACAGACACAGAGGGAGACACAGTTTCTGCCCCAACCAGTTTACAGTCTAAGTGCACAAAATATTATTCTCGTGTTGTAGGCAGGGGAAACTAAGGCACAGAGATGACTAGATGTGATAAAGCTCACACAGGCAGGCTTTGGTAGAGCTAGGAACACAACTGATGTCCCTGAGTCACACTCCAACACTCCGACTGCAAGACCATCCTCCCCTGTGCCACTAAACTGACTTTTTCTCTGCCACCTCCAGAGCCTCGGTGAGCACCCGGTGGGCATCCTCAGCAACGACTTCCAGAAAGGAATGCAGGGCGTTGTATGTAGCTAGGAATGAGATCTGTGTGGCTATGACGGTTCCCAACACTGGTAGGAGGCTTATGTACTTTTTAATTTTTATCGCAGTTTCACACATCTCCTTGTAGCGTTGCTCCCCGAAAAAAATAGTAGGCTTAAACGATATATAATATACACTGAGAATTGGGCTCATTGCACTACCTGAAACCATGCTCAGCAGCTCCAAAGCAACTTCTCTTAATATTTCCTTGGCCAACGGGGTCTTGATCACATCCTTCAACCGAGACACGGGTTTCCTGACCTGTTTGGAGAGTTTAACGAGGGATTCTTCATCCAAACCGAAGACTTTGCAGTACTCGGTCATGGATTCCACCAGGATGTCAATGTCACATGAGACAGAGAGGTGGGGGATGGGAACAGCCGCGATGGCGCATGACTTCAGAGCTCGTTTCCAGATCTGGCTCTTCAGGGCTTCTTTTTTCTTATCCAGGATTGGCCCTGAGATGTTGGGAAGCGCCAAGAGGAAAATGTGTCTCTTGTGGGAGTCCAGTTCGTTGGCCAGAGTTTTCCGCAGTTGGGGAAAATCGTACTGGTCGAAGTCCCACCTGGAAATGAGGAAAACCTGCGGGGAACTCACCCCTTCTCTCCTCAGCCTCTCCACACACTCGTCTCGAGTAGTCTGCAAGGTTGTCTCCTGGTCGTAGTTTCTTTTTCTACTTTCATTTCTCAAGTCCTCATCCACTTTGGCACGCACGAAGTAGAACTTCTTCCCCATCTTCTGGATCTCCTGGGCTAGGTCTGCATTACGGGATGTGAAGCGCTTCGACATGATAATGATGAAGAAGTCATAGCGGGCAAAGCTGACCTGCTGAAAGTAGGTGTCAGGCCGGAAACTTGGAGTCCCAATCCCAGGCATGTCCCACATCTTCACATTGGAGAGCATGGGATGCAGATAAGCGGTTGGCTCTGTTGTCATTTCTGTGATGCCAACCTCTGCTGCTCCTTCGTCATCGTCGGCTAAGCCCAGCATGGCATTGATGAAGGACGATTTCCCAGCTCCCGACTCCCCCGTGATGGCGATGTTGAGCTCAGTGTTTTTTGACAGCTCCAGGGCCTCCTGTGCTTTTTGAGCTGCTTCTGAAAGGTTCCCTGTTTCAAGGGAAGCCTTTAGCTCTTCAACATCCTCCTCGGACATACCAGGGAGTTTAACATCCCGATCTTGAAATAAACCAGACGAAGTTTCTCCAGTAGCATCCATCTCTCTGGGGGAAGGGAAGAGAAGAGAAAGATTGTAGTCATTGTCACAGTGCACCAGGCCCTCCGTGGCCCAGTGGGTCAGACTGTGATTTAGAAGACGTTGGTTCTATTCCTCTTTCTACCCTTTGTCTAGTTAGGTCAAGGGCTATAACTCTTCCTCTACAGCATCTAGCGCAAGGCAACCTTAATCTATGTATGTGCCACTGTAATATACATAATTAATAACTATGGTTAGTAAATGGGAGGGGTCTGCAAAAAAAAAGCATGAACCAAAATATTTTGATTTAGAAATCCTGTTGTGATGTCTCATGGGAGTTGTAGTTCAGGTGACTCATGCCCCCATTCACCATTATAGACCAGACTCCCTGGTTGGACTACATTTCCCATGATGCACCACACTTTCCCCGCTTGGAGAGAGAGAGGCAGAACATCACTGGAGCCTCTCAGCATAGTGCCTCATGGGGGATGTAGTTCAGCCGGGGATCCTCACTCATCGAGGAGATTGAGGACATGAGGGAAATGAACTACAACTTCTATGTGGCACCTTTAAGACTAACAGATGTATTGAAGCATAAGCTTCCGTGGGTGAATACCCACTTTTGTCAGACGCATGCCTATGAGGCAGTGCAGCTGCCCTTCCAAGACAAAATATTTTGGGTGGGTTTTTTTTTTTGTAATTATGGATGTTTTTAAGAAAATAAAATCTGATTCTTTCAGCAGATGATCAAAACCAGATTGGATGACAAATTTTCAACCAATAATAGTTAATGATAAGCTGCAGTCAGTAGCAATGAGCGAGGAGTTTCAGCCTTCATCACACCCATAAGCCCACAGAGCTGGTGAGATAACATAGGCTGGAGCATTCTGGGATGCAGGCAGCACCCATGTCCTCATCTCAAACCCTGCTTATGTAACCCACACACATCCTGGGTGCGGTGCTCTGTCCTCTCTAGTGGCACTGAGACCACTTAGAGATAGATTAATGAGTCTGCTCTACAGTCTTAGCTAAGGGACATGTGGCTTTTAGCTCATGCACTAGCGGCTCATGCACTAAGCTTCAGAGATTCTAGGTTCGATCCCACCCACCAACGACCGGGGTCTGTTGGTGTTACACTAAGTTCTTCTTAGTTTTATGATTCGCCCAGATTCACCTCTGGTGTAAAACTCTGCTGATCTCATTAAACTGATATTTTAAAGAATAAAATAATTATTAATAATGCTTACGATGTTTGAGTGCCCCATTAACTCCAATGGAGCTACAGTCCATTGACCCCAGCTGGGATCTGGCCCCATTAACTCCAATGGAGCTATAGCCCATTGACCCCAGCTGGGATCTGGCCCCATTGATTCCAATGGAGCCATGGCCCGTTCACAGCAGCTGGAGATTCTGACCCATAGATTTTCCCCGCCATCAGACTAGAATCCTCTGAGCTCCAGGCCTGTGCATTAATCACAAGACCATAGCGCCGACTTTCTAATGCGCTGGGGTGCTTGACCCCCAAGCTCTGTCCCAGCACCTCCCCCACTCCAACCCTTCCCCCAAGACCCCACCCCCGCCCTGCCTCTTCCGCCCCCGCTCCACTCCACCCCTCCCCACCTCTTCCCACCCCATTCTGCCCCCTCCCCGAAGTGCACCACACCCTCACGCCTTCCCTCTCCCCCTCAGCGCCTCCTGCATGCCACGGAGCAACTGATCGCGGCGGGCGGGAGGCACTGGGAGGGAGGGGGGAGGCACTGATACAAGTGATTAATCCTCATAACTTTTTCCAGTGGGTGAGAGACTCCAGTCGCTGGTCTCCAGCTCCCTTGAGAGTCTCTGTCTGGGGACTATTGAAGTCCTGAGACTGCTGCACTCACTTTTTCTCTTCCGCCTCCAATGCCTTGATCAGGACCCTTTGGGCATCTTCAGCCGCGTTATCCAGAAAGCGCTGCAGGACGGTGCATGTGACCGAAAAAGTCATCTGTGCCTCCACCAAACCACCGACCAACGGTATTGCACTGAGGATACCCCTGGTTCTCGTCATGCAATCAGCTCTCGCCTTGGCCAGCAGATTCAAAGTAAAATGACTAGATATTTCTTTGCCTAGCGGAGACCTTACCACAGCTCTCAAGTCCACGACAGGCTTCCCAAGCTGCTGGGCAAAGTTAACCGGGGAGTCGTCATCCAAGCCAAAGCTCTTGCAGTAACTTGACATGCAGTCTATCAACTGGGGAACGCCACAATCAATGGAGGGACCTGGATTAAAAACGGCAGAGACGGTGCGGGCTTGTACCCTGACCTGCCCCTGCAGGGCTTTCATCTTCCTTTCGAAGATGAGTCTGAAAATGCCGGGTACGGCAAGAAGCAAAACATGTCTCCTGTGAACATCGACTTCATCTGCCAGAGCTTCTTGCAGTCAGGGAGCATCGTACTGGTCGAATTCCCACCTGGAGATGAGGAAAGCCTGTCGGGATCTCACCCCTTGTCTCTGCGGCGACTCGATGCAGTCACTTCGGATTCTCTGCAGGGCACCCTCCTGGCTGAAGTTCTTTTTCCTTCTCTCGTTACACAAGTCCATGTCCACCTTGGAGTGCACAAAAGAGAACTTTTTCACCATCCTCTGGATCTTCTGGGTCAGGACAGCATGGGTGTATTTGAATCGCTCTGCAGCCATGATGATGAAGCAATCGTAGTGGGAAAAGTTGACCTGCTGGAGGTATGTGTCAAGCCAGAATCTCGGTGTCCCAATTCCTGGTAGGTCACACAGCCTCACATGGGGTGTTTGGGAAGAGAATAAGCAGTTGGCACCATTGTCATTTCAAAGACACAAACCTTAGCTGCACCTTCATCATCATCTTCCAAACCCCGGATGCCATTGATGAAGGATGACTTCCCTGCGCCCATCTCCCCCATGATGGCGATGTCAAGCTTGGCATTTTTCAATAGCTCCAGGGATTTCTGCACTTTGGAAGCTGCTGCTGAAAGGTTTCCTCTATCGATGGCAACCTGAAACTCTTCTAGATCCTCCTTGGACATAGCAGGGAGCTTAAAATCCAAATCCCGTGATCTACCAGCCAGAGCACCATTTGGTAACTCCATCTTTCTGGGGAAAAGGAGAAATACACCAGCCAATATTGACAGAAAGGGAGAATTGGAGCAGGGGAGGACACAAATGAGAATTGTAAAGGTTCTTCAAATGTTCCTGCCTCTTTGTAAGGCTGGTAAGATAGCAGCTGGAGCTTACAGATGAAATGGATCAAGAACAACCTTTACTCAACAACACTTCAGATGAACAGGAGAGAGGAGAAAGAGATGACTCAGAGCTCTGTGGTGGAGATCTCCGCTTGTGAAGAAATAGAGGTTTGCATTAGAGCTGGGAGAAAAGTTTTTTTTTTGCCAGTGTTCTTTTGATCAAAACAGAAATATCCATTTTCAAATATTTTTCAAGCTTTTGTCAAAACAAACAAAAAAACCACTGGAAAAAGTCAGATGTTGACGAAATCCTGAACATTTTTTATGCAAAATTTTGACCAAAACCAAAACCAACACAACCCCCCCCCCCCCCCCCCCCCCCCCCACACACACACACAGTTTCATGGAGGGAAAAAACCCTACATTCCCCAAACAGCTCTTGCTTTTCTTATTGTTGATTCCCAGACCTGAAAGCCAGAAGGAACCATTGGAACATCAGGCTGACCACCCGTATAACACCGGCCAGAGACGTTCACCAAGTTACTTCTGTACTGAGCCCACAGTTCACCTAGAGTGTATCTTTTAGGAAGATGCTTTATTTTGATTTAAAGACTCCAAATGATCGAAAATCCACCAGATCCTTGTGCATCACCTTTTAAACAAGAAAAATGAATATCTGCTCAGCAAATTCTCTCTCTTGGAAGAGATTTTTTCCAAGTGTGTTTTTTCCACAGTCTAATTTGAATGATCCCAATTTCAATCACCCACATTCCTGCCCTTTCCTCTCCCTGATATAATAATGTCAATTTCCCCACAGGAAATCTGGAAATGAAAATGTTTGTGTTGATTTAAAATTCCACTTCAGACTCAAATTAATGGTGATTCAAAACAAAAATGCTCTGTGTGAATTGGTTCCAAACTTTCAACATTTTCCAACCAAAAAATTTTGAACACTTTGCATTCAAAATCTCTGTTTCTCGATCTTGACATGTTCCCATCTTACTCCAGAGCTTTCTTGTGAACCCTTTGTGCATCCTCAGCCACCTTCTCCAGGAAGTTTGACAGAATGGAGTAGGACGTAGCAAAGGAGAATCCGGCTGCAGCCAGGGTGCTAAGCACTGGGACGAGGTCAAAGTTTTGTTCAACCGAGCGGGTGAGGCTGCACCCAACCTGGACAATCTTCTTTTTTAATACATCTTGGGTGAGAACTTCCCCTTGTGGTGAGACGATAACAGCCTTGAGCTCAGCGACAGGCTTCCCAGCCTGCCTGGCCAGTTTAGCTAAGGAGTCATCGTCAAGGTTGAATTGTTTGTAGAAAGCGATCATGGATACCAACAGGAGGCCAACATCACAGGCGAGAGAGACGCCTCCCATGGGAAGGACATTGATAAAAGCCGACACCAGGGATATTTTCCATAAGTGCCCACGCAGAGCAGATTTCTTCTTCTCTATGATTTCCGGAGAGAAGTTGGGCAGGCTGATCAGGAACACAAGTCTCTGTAGACGGGGGAGGTCCTTCTCCAGCGTCTCCTCCAGCAAGGGAAAATCATACTGGTCTAAGTCCCAGTTGGAGAGAAGAAAGACCTGGGGGTCGATTGCTCCTTGGTCTCTCAGGCATTTCCTGGCGTTCTCCCTGATCCTCTGGAGAACATTCTCTTCGACATGGGCTTGAGGATGAGCCCTTCTTGCGTTGGCCAAGTCTTCATCCACTTTGCAATGCACAAAATAGAACTTCTTCTCCATCCTCTGGATCTCCTGGGCCAGGTCGGTGTGGCTGGATCGGAACCGCTCAGAAGCAACAATGACAAAGAAGTCATAGTGTCTGAAATTCACCTGCTGGAGGTATCTCTCTGGTCGAAAATCCATCGCCCCGATCCCCGGCAGGTCCCACAGGATCACATTCGGGTAGCTTGGATGGGGATAAGCCGTCGCCTCTGTCGTTGTTTCTATCACCCCTGTCTGAGCCGCGCCTTGATCTTCAGCACCCAAACCGCGGAGGGCATTGATGAAGGAGGATTTTCCAGAGCCCGTCTCCCCCGTGACAGCAATGTTGAGCTTGGTGTTTTCCAGCGACTCCAGATCCTCCTGAGCTTTGGAGGCTGCCTCTGCCTGGCCTCCATCTTTGAAAAGCTCCACGAATTTCTCATACACCTGTAGTGCTGCATTGAAAAACCCCTTAGGGTCTGACTCAATGTCAATGCCCTTCGTCAGAGCTGAGAGAGCCTCCATCTGCCGCAGAGAAGGAAATGGAGATCGCCGTTACTCTGAGTTGGTTTATAAACAGGTGACTTAAAACGGTCACCTCAAGTAGGAACTCAAGGCTGGATTAAGGCCTAGGTATCGTAAATGTAAATTCCTGCGTCCATCAGCTGATTCCAGCAGAATCTCAGCTTTCAGTTACTAAAGAAGAGAGAGTAATTTCCTAACCCTAGTGACTGGTGAGAAAAACTCAGAAATGTGATTACATTTAGGTACATATGAGCTAATGCAGGGCTGCTGCCTGAATCTGCAGAGAGCCTGAACCCATCACTTTGAGGGGGTAGCTGTTCAGTGCATCTGACTGGGGTGTTAACTCCCACCCCACCCCAGCAGGGGACTCTGTGTGGGGTAGAAGGGGAGGAGCAAAGCAGGCCTGCCTCTGCCATCACCACCCCAGCAGAGACACCTGGGCTGATGAGGGTAAGTTCTAGGGGATCCCACTGCTCACACCAATGCCTCTGTGCCTGGGGGGAAAGTGAATGGGGATCCCATGCCACTGCAAATCCAAGTGTGTGCGTGCGTGTGTGTGGGCGGGGAGGTTGGAAGGGCTACTGTCCCTAATTATCATAACTGATCAGTTCCGGATTGCCATATCCCGAGCCCCAGTCAGAACTGGGGCCCTGTCACACGGGACGCAGCCCAGACACACCCCACCCTGGTGAGCTCATGGGCTAGTCAACCCTCTCCGCTCCTGCCCCTGCCCCATGTGGTTCAAACTTCCCCTGGGAGCAAGGCGCCCACCTGCCCTTTGCTAATCTCCCCCCAGCTAAGGAGTAGGGCCCTGGGAAAGTGCCCAGTGAAACCCAGCCCAGGGCCAGCCCCCACCAGGCCTCAGGAGCGCTGTGAGCTCGCAAACATACCCAGCTGTTAATGCAATCACGGCCAGCGATCGGCAGCAGCTCCGGGAACTGGGAGGGGGCAATTTAACCCCCTACCTGGGCAAAAACTCTTACCGGCCACACGAGCGAGCAGCACGTTCCCCGCGAAGCACAAGAGACACCCCGATGCAGGGCCCTGGCTGCTTCCCTCTTCGGAGTCGAATGGAAAGCAGAAGCTACAGAGAAAAGCAGCCCTGTGAAATTTGCAACCGCACCCTTTCCTGCCAGATAAACTGCAGCCATCTCTGAGTTCCTGAATATACCAGAGAGCGGGACTGGACAGACAGACACGGGGATTGGAGGCTGGAACCCCAGAAATGTCAGGATTGCCTTAACAAAGAAGGAAAACACTGAGTTTGGAACAGAGACTCATTTAATTCACTTTCAGTCAAGTAGCCAAATTTAGTTGTGGTGCAAAACTGCTCATTAAAGCACCTACTCAGGGGCAGTCGTTTGGTTTTCTTTCTATCAATCTCCCTTCCCCCCGTTCCCCTGCACGCATCCACACCCACACCGAAAAGTTGTCCAGGCACCTGAAACAGCAAAACAGGGGAAATGATGGATAGAGAAATGGAAGAAAAGAGAGAGAGATGGGTGTGTATGGAGGCTGGATAGATAGATAGAGGGTGTGTGTGGGGATAGATAGATAGATAGATAGAGGGAGTGTCTGGAGATAGATAGAGTGAGTGTGTGCATGGGTATGGACAGATGCAATGCTCTGTCTCACGTTTCTCTAAAACACTCCCAGACGTTCCCCACTTGTTAGGAGAGCTGTTATCTGGGGCTATGACCCAGCTGGCTCCTGGCAGTCCTGGGAGGGGCGTCCAAGGCTGGGCTTTCCCCAAATGGTCCGGATGTTGGACGCCTCCATCTCTGAGAATTTAACCCATGGTTCACTGGGCTAATTTGTGGCAGAACTGAGAAGCAGCAACTCCCACGGATCTCAGTGTGCTCCGCACACCCATAAACCAGAACCCAAGGGTCTGCAGCCGGGCATAGGCATGCAAACATCTGGGACATTTCAGGCTGAGGGGCTCAGTCGGGGGCACTGGCCCCAGATCCAGCTGGAGAAAGTCCCCCCGGGCTAGGCACACAGTCAATCCCTGGAAGGACCCGCTGCTCAGCCCGGGCTCCCAGCTCGCCCTGAAGGCTACAGAGCTCCACCCCTGTGTCTCTTTTTGTTGTTTTTCCTGTTTCTTCCTTCCTGCCAGTAGTCCCCCCTCCAGGCCCCCCGCTGCTCCCTCCGGCTCCTTCAGCACGGACCTGAGCCGGGGTTCCTGGCCGTGGCCGATGCTACCGCAGCAGCAGCATTGGCCCCCGGGCCCTTATAAATTGCCCAGGCCCCTGGGCAATTGCCCCCTTTGCCCCTCCTCCCCCGTCAGCGGGCCTAGACAGATGGGGGATGAATGTACGGATGGTTAAGTAAGGTGGCCACATAACAGTGTTTAGCCCACTGGTCATCTTCAGTCCATGAATTGTGCTTTTCTGGGCCGATGGGTGAACATCCTCCCTGCAAAAAGACAAAAAGTGGGGGAATGTCGTAGGAAGAGAGCCTGAGACATCAGCCCGTGTATCAGAGGCCTGGGCTAAAGTAGTGAAAACGTTGCTGATAGAAAGCAAAGTTAAGCTGTGAGCAAGAGGCAGGCCCTGCTCACGGGGGTAATCCTGCAGAAACACACATTCCTAAGTAGTGCCGGCATAAGAACAGGGACGCAAGCACATTCCGGAAAGGTGATACCCGAACACCTCGATACCAAACACATCCCCCAAAGAGAACAGGAACACGCTGACCCAGCCGAAAGATAAGATCAGGATGACAGGGCGATGAATAGAGATGTTTTGATCAAACCAATATGTACAAGGTAATGGGTGGCACCCAAATACATCAGAAGACGGCACCCAAATACGTCAGGAGTGATGCGTAACTTGTTTGTATGGGTGAATAAAGACACAGAGGGAGAGTCTTTGGCAGGCCTAGGAGATAATGGAAAGTACCGACATTAACTTAGCTAGTTCATTGCAAGGGGCATACCTGTGTTACCAGGGCCTTAGCACCGTGCTTCGCTGACAATAAACCTGACCGAGTGCCTTCGCTACGAACCGAGTCTGGGGATTTATTGGGCCGTTCCCTCGAGGGCTGCTGAGCCGGCCGCCTGCGCAGAGCTGGGAGATCTGAATCAAAGCAGGACGGGGACCCCACGCAGGGAGAACACACGCACGCAGCCGAACATCTGACGACAGTGAGTATAGAGCATGAGGGGCAGTCTTGCTGGAGGGACTACACTGCACGTGGCCAGGAAAAATTCCCTGCTGTCGCCAATGTCCTCCTGCCGTAGCCACGTGGCGTTGAGGTGCTTCCCCTTTGCCTCTGGGCTTTCCGAAGGCCTTGGCCCCCTTCACTGGGGAAACCGGGCCCTCCCGCTACACCGGAACCTGCCCCCACCAGCCGCTCCTGCCTGTCGTTTCCTGGGCTCGTCCAACCCGGCCTCGCTCACGCTTGGCTAGGGTGACTAGAGGGCAAGTGTGAAAAATCAGCACGGGGTGGGGGTAATAGATGCCTATATAAGAAAAAGCCCCCAAAATCGGGACTGTCCCTATAAAATTGGGACATCTGGTCACCCTACGCTTGGCCCTTCTAAGCCTCTTCAGCTCCCTTGGGCTGTTCCTCCACAGGCAGGCCCCCTGGCCATCCAAACCCAGCCCTTCTCTCTGGGCCTGCTCCAGTCCAGTGGCTTGTCTACCCTCCCCGGCTGCTTGCCAGCCTCCTCCAGCCAGTCTAGGGCCCAGGGCTTCTCCTTCCCCGTGGGCTCCTGCTAGTCCCAGGGAGCGACTGCAGACTCCTTCCCCGCAGCCCCCTTCTGCTGCCCACGTCCCTTCTTTATACTCACCGCCTGCTCCAGCCCCTGGCTCTGCCGGTGCAGCCTGGCGCCATCTCAGGCCCACACGAAGCCGTTCGGGGCCTGGGTGGGGCACACACCCCACCACACTGCGACACGCGATACAATGAACGTCAGGGAACACGCAACACGGCCGACACCACACACAGGATAGATTCAGGCGCCGCAGAATTC
>NC_088810.1:1788828-1805791 GCF_011386835.1 Chrysemys picta bellii | reverse complement strand
TAAAGATATTAAACAAAACCGGCCCCAGGACCGACCCTTGGGGCACTCCGCTTGAAACCGGCTGCCAACTAGACATGGAGCCATTGATCACTACCCGTTGAGCCCGACGATCTAGCCAGCTTTCTATCCACCTTACAGTCCATTCATCCAGCCCATACTTCTTTAACTTGGCGGCAAGAATACTGTGGGAGACCGTATCAAAAGCTTTGCAAAGGTCAAGGAATAACACATCCACTGCTTTTCCCTCATCCACAGAGCCAGTTATCTCATCATAGAAGGCAATTAGGTTAGTCAGGCACGACTTCCCCTTCGTGAATACATGCTGACTGTTCCTGATCACTTTCCTCTCCTCTAAATGTTTCATAATTGATTCCTTGAGGACCTGCTCCATGATTTTTCCAGGGACTGAGGTGAGGCTGACTGGCCTATAGTTCCCCGGATCCTCCTTCTTCCCTTTTTTAAAGGTGGGCACGACATTCGCCTTTTTCCAGTCATCTGGGACCTCCCCCGATCGCCATGAGTTTTCAAAAATAATGGCTAATGGCTCTGCAATCTCACCCGCCAACTCCTTTAGCACCCTCGGATGCAGCACACCCGGCCCCATGGACTTGTGCACGTCCAGTTTTTCTAAATAGTCCCGAACCACTTCTTTCTCCACAGAGGGCTGGTCACCTTCTCCCCATATTGTGCTGCCCAGTGCAGCAATCTGGGAGCTGACCTTATGCGTGAAGACAGAGGCAAAAAAATCATTGAGTACATTAGCTTTTTCCACATCCTCGGTCACTAGGTTGCCTCCCTCATTCAGTAAGGGGCCCACACTTTCCTTGATTTTCTTCTTCTTGCTAACATACCTGTAGAAACCCTTCTTGTTACTCTTAACATCTCTTGCTAACTGCAACTCCAAATGTGATTTGGCCTTCCTGATTTCACTCCTGCATGCCTGAGCAATATTTTTATACTCCTCCCTGGTCATTTGTCCAATCTTCCACTTCTTGTAAGCTTCTTTTTTGCGTTTAAGATCAGCAAGGATTTCACTGTTTAGCCAAGCTGGTCTCCTGCCATATTTACTATTCTTTCTACACATTGGGATGGTTTGTTCCTGCAACCTCAATAAGGATTCTTTAAAATAGAGCCAGCTCTCCTGGACCCCTTTGCCCTTCATGTTATTCTCCCAGGGGATCCTGCCCATCTGTTCCCTGAGGGAGTCAAAGTCTGCTTTTCTGAAGTCCAGGGTCCATATTCTGCTGCTCTCTTTCTTCCTTGTGACAGGATCCTGAACTAGACCATCTCATGGCCACTGCCTCCCAGGTTCCCATCCACTTTTGCTTCCCCTACTAGTTCTTCCCTGTTTGTGAGTAGCAGGTCAAGAAAAGCTCTGCCCCTAGTTGGTTCCTCCAGCACTTGCACCAGGAAATTGTCCCCTACACTTTCCAAAAATGTCCTGGATTGTCTGTGCACCGCTGTATTGCTCTCCCAGCAGATATCAGGGTGATTAAAGTCTCCCATGAGAACCAGGGCCTGCGATCTAGCAACTTCTGCTAGTTGCCACAAGAAAGCCTTGTCCACCTCATCCCTCTGGTCTGGTGGTCTATAGCAGACTCCAACCACGACATCCCCCTTGTTGCTCACACTTCTCAACTTTATCCAGAGACTCTCAGGTTTTTCTGCAGTTTCATACCAGAGCTCTGAGCAGTCCTACTCCTCTCTTACATACAACGCAACTCCCCCACCTTTTCTGCCCTGCCTGTCCTTCCTGAACAGTTTATATCCATCCATGACAGTACTCCAGTCATGTGAGTTATCCCACCAAGTCTCTGTTATTCCAATCACATCATAGTTCCCTGACTGTGCCAGGACTTCCAGTTCTCCCAGCTTGTTTCCCAGGCTTCTTGCATTTGTGTATAGGCACTTAAGATAACTCATCGATCGTCCCTCTTTCTCAGCATGAGACAGGAGTCCTCCCCCCTTGCGCTCTCCTGCTTGTGCTTCCTCCCAGGATCCCATTTCCCCACTTACCTCAGGGCTTTGGTCTCCTTCCCCCGGTGAACCTAGTTTAAAGCCCCCCTCACTAGGTTAGCCAGCCTGCTGGCGAAGATGCTCTTCCCTCTCTTCGTTAGGTGGAGCCCGTCTCTGCCTAGCACTCCTCCTTCTTGGAACACCATCCCATGGTTGAAGAATCCAAAGCCTTCTCTCCAACACCA
This sequence comes from Chrysemys picta bellii, assembly GCF_011386835.1. NCBI lineage: Eukaryota > Metazoa > Chordata > Testudines > Emydidae > Chrysemys > Chrysemys picta. The sequence continues at coordinate 1,803,590 of NC_088810.1, read as the reverse complement.
CCTGCGTAGCCATTATTTGACTTCCACGATTCGACGGTCTCTACCCCGGCCTTTTCCTTGCACAGGGAGGATGGACGAGAACACCACTTGCGCCTCAAACTCCTTTATCCTTCTTCCCAGAGCCACGTAGTCTGCAGTGATCCGCTCAAGGTCATTCTTGGCAGTATCATTGGTGCCCACGTGGAGAAGCAGGAAGGGGTAGCGATCCGAGGGCTTGATGAGTCTCGGCAGTCTCTCCGTCACATCGTGTATCCTAGCTCCGGGCAAGCAGCAGACCTCTCGGTTTTCCCGGTCGGGGCGGCAGATAGATGACTCAGTCCCCCTGAGGAGGGAGTCCCCGACCACCACCACCCTCCTCCTCCTCTTGGGAGTGGTGGTCGTGGAACCCCCATCCCTAGGACAGTGCATCTTTTGCCTTCCAATCGGTGGAGTCTCCTTCTGCTCCTTTCCCTCAGATGGGTCATCTAGTCCACTCTCCGCATTAGTACCTGTAGAGAGAACATGGAAACGATTGCTCACCTGTATCTCCATTGCTGGTGCATGGACGCTCCTCTTTCTCCTTCTGGAAGTCACATGCTGCCAAACCTCTTCACAATCCTTCTGTCCCTGCTGCGCCTGCTCTGAATCTTCAGAACATTGTGGCCGTAGAAGCATCTCCTGACGTCTGTCCAGGAAATCTTCATTTTCCCTTATGCAACGCAGAGTCGATACTCGTTTCTCCAGGCCTCGAACCTTCTCTTCCAATATGGAGACCAGCTTGCCCTTCGTACAGACAAAGTCGCTTCTGTCCTGTGGAAGAAAGACAAACATGGCACAGCCTGTGCAGGTGACAACAGCTGATCGCTCACCTTCCACATCACCGTCCTCTTAAGAACTTCCCCAACTGTTGCAGGAACTACTCAGAGAAACCTGCAGATGTAAGCTTCAGTGAGCTCTCCCCAAGCGAACTCCCAGGCAAACTCCCGCTCTTAGCCTCTGCTGTTCGCCGCTCCTTCTCCAAGTCTCTCTTTGAGGACTGAGAGAGTATTAGGGTTCACGTATTTGAGTGCGAGCAGGAGCCTCTTTCGAGTTTTTTCCTTTCCTTTTACTGATTTTACTAGAAAACAGACGTCCCTGTTTAGAAGGTAAGAGCCTCCAAGAGGTTTTGGAACCTGCTCAGTCTGATCCATCTGGTGCCAGCTGAATTCTAGGCATGGAAAACACTAGTTTAATGTGTCAGAATTTTATTCCCTCACTGGGATTTTGTCCCGTAGAATCACTGGGGACATTAGGGTTTGTCCTTTTCGTTTTACCTTTTCCTCCATCGCTCCTTCCTTTCTCTTCATCTCTTACTTCTTTTGTCTTTTCTCCTCTTCCCCTCCCACCACCAGGAGTGGTGTGTGTGTGTGTGGGTTGCTAGGGGTGCTCTTCACCTCCCCTTGTGGGAAGTTGATCCAAACTGTGGGGTTGAAATAGTGATTGGACTCCACTGACACTAGATGCTGCCATCCTGTGGCTTCGCATTAGTGTCTGGGATGACTTGGAGCAAGATCTCAACCTCCCTGCAACCTATTTCACTCTTGGCAGAATCCCTCCTGCCCCCCATGCTAGAGCCGCCTCCCTGCCCAACCTGGGTGGGGGTATAGAAGAGGGTTCTGATAACTTGAGCCGTGGTTTGGAGGTGGAACAGCTGTCAAGGGCACTGAGGGGGAGGTAGCAGGAGCTCACCCTACATGGAGGCGGGTTGGCACTGGAGGTTAGTAGAAAGGACAAGAAGACTCCATTCTGGGGTTCAGGTGGTGAATTCATCCCTCAGTGGTGGGCAGGTGCTGAGTGGAAATGCTGCTGGTTCCAGGTGCCCTGAATTCCCCCTGATTCCTCGGGGCGTTTGAGTCTCTGACAGGTTGTTAAGGCTGTATTCCCACTTTGAACTTTAGGGTACAAATGTAGGGTCCTGCATGAAAACTTTTAAGCTTAGCTACCAGCTTAGCTCTGGTTCGCTGCCACCATTCCAAGGCTAATTTCCTTCCCTGGGTAGCCTTGAGAGACCTTCACCAATTCCCTGGTGAATACAGTTCCAAGCCCCCTGGGATTTTAAAAGAAGGAGAAATTAACCATCCCCCCTTCTTTCTCCCACCAACTCCTGGTGAATACAGATCCAACCCCCTTGGATTTAAAACAAGGAAAAAAATAATTAGATTTTTAAAAAGAAGGTTTTTAATTAAAGAAAAAGATGAAAATTATTTTTGTAAAATCAGTATGGAAATAACCTTACAGGGTAATTAAACTTAAAGAGCTCAGAGGACTCCCCTTTAGTTTTAGGTTCAAAGTACAGCAAACAAAGATAAACACTCTAGTAAAAGGTACATTTACAAGTTGAGAAAACAAAGGAAAACTAACACGCCTTGCCTGGCTATTTACTTACAAGTTTGAAATAGGAGAGACTTGTTTAGAAAGATGTGGAGAACCTGGATTGATGTCTGGTCCCTCTCAGTCCCGAGAGCGAACGCACAACCAAAACAAAGAACACAAACAAAAGCGTTCCCCCCCCCCCAAGATTTGAAAGTATCTTGTCCCCTTATTGGTCCTCTAGGTCAGATGCCAGCCAGGTTACCTGAGCTTCTTAACCCTTTACAGGGAAAAGGATTTTGGAGTCTCTGGCCAGGAGGGATTTTATAGTACTGTACACAGGACAGCTATTACCCTTCCCTTTATAGTTATGACAGTACTATAGATGAAGCCTATGATATGCAATGCCCCTCTGCTATGTACATTGGCCAAACTGGACAGTCACTACGCAAGAGGATAAATGGACACAAGTCAGATATCAGGAATGGCAATATACAAAAACCTGTAGGAGAACACTTCAACCTCCCTGGCCACACAATAGCAGATGTTAAGGTAGCCATCTTACAGCAAAAAAACTTCAGGACCAGACTCCAAAGAGAAACTGCTGAGCTTCAGTTAATCTGCAAATTTGACACCATCAGATCAGGATTAAACAAAGACTGTGAATGGCTATCCAACTACAGAAACAGTTTCTCCTCCCTTGGTGTTCACACCTCAACTGCTAGCAGAGCACCTCACCCTCCCTGATTGAAGTAACCTCGTTATCTCCACACTGATATATACCTGCCTCTGGAGATTTCCATTACTTGCATCTGAAGAAGTGAGGTTCTGACCCACGAAAGCTTATGCTCCCAGTACTTCTGTTAGTCTCAAAGGTGCCACAGGACCCTCTGTTGCCCTTTGTGGGAAGTTCATCGAAAACTGTGGGGTTGAAATAGTGCTTGGACACCACTGACACTAGATGCTGCCATCGTGTGGCTTAGCATTAGTGTCTGGGATGACTTGGGGCAAGATCTCAACCTCCCCGCAACCCACTTCACTGCTGCCAGAATCCCTCCTGGATCAGCTGTCAAGGACACCGAGGTACAGGGGGAGGTAGCAGGAGCTCACCCTACAAGGAGGGGGGTTGGCACTGGAGGTTACTAGAAAGGAGAAGACTCCATTCTGGGGTTGAGGAGGTGAATTCATCCCTCAGTGGTGGGCAGGTGCTGGGTGGAAATACTGCTGGTTCCATTTGCCCTTAATTCCTCCTGATTCCTCGGAGTGTTTGAGTCTCTGACAGGTTTTCGTTCCCTTGCAGCAGGAGGACGTCATGGCCAGAGTGATGCACCAGCTCCGCATCATCTGGCACTTGCGCCAGGTGCCTGAGACACTGCAGGGGCTGCGCCTCTGAGGCCTTCAGGAACTCCCGCTCCCTGCTGCAGGTACTGCTCTGGCTGATTGTAAATGGGGAGCTACTGGAAGGGGAAATGGAGCCCCCTGGCATTCACTAAAAGGGAAAGTGGTGGATTCTCCATCTCTTGATGTCATTGAATGAAACTAGATGCCTTTCTGGAATGTGTGTTCCCAAAAAGTAACTATTGTACTATAGAGGAAGCCTATGATATGCAGGGGGTTAGACTAGATACTCTAAAGGTCTCTTCTGACCATAAAGTCTACTAATTTTGGAAACTCTGAGTGTAGCATTGGGAGTAGCCTCTGATGTTTTACTGTCTAGCCGGCTTGCTTCCTAGAATGAGGGCGCATTGAGTGGGGTGATCCACAGAGAGTAGCTCAAACCTTCAAAGTGTCAGGCCAGCAGCAGGACATTAGCACTTCAGAGGATGGGTGGGTGTGGCAGTGACATCACAAAGGCCTTTTGCAGGACCTCAGCTTATTGGTCAAATGTGATAGGGAGGTGGTGACCTCAGAGAGAGATGCTGACATCAGAGAGAGATGCTGACATGAGGGCCAGGGAAACCTCAGAGACCCCTGTTGCTTTGCTTCAGCAAGTCTCCTCCTTGAGGTCTCTCTTTGAGGAAAGTAAGTGCCTCGGAGAGGTTGGTATCCTGTTCAGTCTGATCCACCTGGTGCCAGCTGAATTCTAGGCATGGAAAACACTAGTTCAAGGTGGCAGAATTTTATAGTCCACCTGGGATTTTCTCCCCTAGAATCACTGGGGACCTCAGCCTATTGGTCAAAGGTGTTAGGGAGGTGGTTACCTCAGAGAGAGATGCTGACATCAACCAGTCAGGACAGGGGCTTAGGGCCAAGAAAACGTCGGAGACCCCTGTGGCTTTGCTTCAGCAAGTCTCCTTCTGGACGTCTCTCTTTGAGGACTGAGAGAGTATTAGGGTTAACCTATGTGAGTGCGAGGAGGAACCTCTTTCGAGTTTTCTCCTTTCCTTTTATTGATTTTTCTAGAAAACAGACGTCCCTGTTGAGAAGGTAAGAGCGTCGGAGAGGTTTGTAACCTGCTCAGTCTGATCCATCTGGTGCCAGCTGAATTCTAGGCATGGAAAACACTAGTTCAAGGTGGCAGAATTTTATAGCCCACCTGGGATTTTGTCCTGTGGAATCACTGGGGGTGCTCTTCACCTCCCCTTGTGGTAAGTTGATCCAGAACTGTGGGGTTGAAATAGTGCTTTGACTCCACTGACACTAGATGCTGACATCGTGTGGCTTAGCATTAGTGTCTGGGATGACTTTGGGGCAAGATCTCACCCTCCCCGCAACGCACTTTACTGCTGGCAGAATCCCTCCTGCTCCCCCTCCTAGATCCGCCTCTCTGCCCAACCTCGGTGGGGGTGGAGAAGTGGGTTCTTATACCTTGAGCTGTGGTTTGGAGATGGAACAGCTGTCAAGGGCACTGAGGGGGAGGTAGCAGGAGCTCATCCCTCAAGGAGGGGGGTTTGCACTGGAGGTTACTAGAAAGGAGAAGAAGACTCCATTCTGGGGTTCAGGAGGTGAATTCATCCCTGAGTGGTGGGCAGGTGCTAGGTGGAAATACTGCTGGTTCCAGGTGGCATTAATTCCCCCTGATTCCTCAGGGCGTTTTAGTCTCGGAAAGAGTCCAACGGAGGGCAACAAAAATGATTAGGGGTCTGGAGCACATGACTTATGAGGAGAGGCTGAGGGAACTGGGATTGTTTAGTCTCCAGAAGAGAAGAATGAAAGGGGATTTGATAGCAACCTTCAACTACCTGAAGGGGGGTTCCAAAGAGGATGGAGCTCGGCTGTTCTCAGTGGTGGCAGATGACAGTACAAGGAGCAATGGTCTCAAGTTGCAGTGAGGGAGGTCCAGGTTGGATATTAAGAAAAACTATTTCACTAGGAGGGTGGTGAAAGACTGGAATGCGTTACCTAGGGATGTGGTGTAGTCTCCTTCCTTGGAGGTTTTTAAGGCCCGGCTTGACAAAGCCCTGGCTGGGATGATTTAGTTAGCAATTGGTCCTGCTTTGAGCAGGGGGTTGGACTAGATGACCTCTTGAGGTCCCTTCCAACCCTGATAATCTATGATTATATTCTAAAAAGTAACTATTGTACTATACAGGAAGCCTGTGATATGCAGGGGATTAGATTAGATGCTCCAAAGGACTCTTGTGGCCATAAAGTCTACTAATTTTGGAAACACTGAATGTAGCATTGGGAGGAGCCTCTGATGTTTTACTGTCTAGCCGGCTTGTTTCCTAGAATGAAGACGCATTGAGTGGGGTGATCCACAGAGAGTAGCTCAAACCTTCAAAGTGTCAGGCCAGCAGCAGGACATTAGCTCTTCCGGGGATGGGTGGGTGTGGCAGTGACATCACAAAGGCCTTTTGCAGGACCTCAGCCTATTGGTCAAAGGTGTTAGGGAGGTGGTGACCTCAGAGAGAGATGCTGATATCAGCTAGGCAGGACAGGGGCGCAGGACCAGGGAAAACTGAGAGACCCCTGTGGCTTTGCTTGAGCAAGTCTCCTTCTCGAGGTCTCTCTTTGAGGACTGAGAGAATATTAGGGTTCACGTAGGTGAGTGCAAGCAGGAGCCTCTTTCGAGTTTTCTCCTTTCCTTTTACTGATTTCACTAGAAAACAGACGTCCCTGTTGAGAAGGTAAGAGCCTCCAAGAGGTTTTGGAACCTCCACAGTCTGATTCATCTGGTGCCAGCTGAATTCTAGGCATGGAAAACACTAGTTCAAGGTGGCAGAATTTTATTCCGTCCCTGGGATTTTATCGCGTAGAATCACTAGGGATATTAGGGTTTGTCCTTTTCATTTTACCTTTTCCTCCATCCCTCCTTCCTTTCTCTTCATCTCTTATTTCTTTTGTCCTTTCTCTTGTTCCCCTCCCACCACCGGGAGTGGTGTGTGTGTGTGTGTGTGTTGCTGGGGGTTCTCTTCACCTCTCCTTGTGGGAAGTTCCTCTAAAACTGTGGGGTTGAAATAGTGCTTGGACTCCACTGACACAAGATGCTGCCATCCTGTGGCTTAGCATTAGTGTCTGGGATGACTTGGGGCAAGATCTCAACCTCGCCTCAATCCACTTCACTTCTGGCAGAATCCCTCCTGCCCCCCCGCTAGAGCCGCCTCCATGCCCAACCTGGGTGGGGGTGGAGAACAGTGTTTTTTTCATACATTCATAGATTCTAGGACTGGAAGGGACTTCGAGAGGTCATCGAGTCCAGTCCCCTGCCCGCATGGCAGGACCAAATACCATCTAGACCATCCCTGATAGACATTTATCTAACCTACTCTTAAATATCTCAAGAGATGGAGATTCCACAACCTCCCTAGGCAATTTATTCCAGTGTTTAACCACCCTGACAGTTAGGAACTTTTTCCTAATGTCCAACCTAGACCTCCCTTGCTGCAGTTTAAACCCATTGCTTCTGGTTCTATCCTTAGAGGCTAAGGTGAACAAGTTTTCTCCCTCCTCTTTATGACACCCTTTTAAATACCTGAAAACTGCTATCATGTCTCCTCTCAGTCTTCTCTTTTCCAAACTAAACAAAGCCAATTCTTTCAGCCTTCCTTCATAGGTCATGTTCTCAAGACCTTTAATCATTCTTGTTGCTCTTCTCTGGACCCTTTCCAATTTCTCCACATCTTTTTTAAAATGCGGTGCCCAGAACTGGACACAATACTCCAGCTGAGGCCTAACCAGAGCAGAGTAGAGCGGAAGAATGACTTCTCGTGTCTTGCTCACAACACACCTGTTAATGCATCCCAGAATCAGGTTTGCTTTTTTTGCAACAGCATCACACTGTTGACTCATATTTAGCTTGTGGTCCACTATAACCCCTAGATCCCTTTCTGCCGTACTCCTTCCTAGACAGTCTCTTCCCATTCTGTATGTGTGAAACTGATTGTTCCTTCCTAAGTGGAGCACTTTGCATTTGTCTTTGTTAAACTTCATCCTGTTTAACTCAGACCATTTCTCCAATTTGTCCAGATCATTTTGAATTATGACCCTGTCCTCCAAAGCAGTTGCAATCCCTCCCAGTTTGGTATCATCCGCAAACTTAATAAGCGTACTTTCTATGCCAATATCTAAGTCGTTGATGAAGATATTGAACAGCGCCGGTCCCAAAACAGACCCCTTCGATACCCCACTCGTTATGCCTTTCCAGCAGGATTGGAAACTATTAATAACAACTCTCTGAGTACGGTTATCCAGCCAGTTATGCACCCACCTTATAGTAGCCCCATCTAAATTGTATTTGCCTAGTTTATCAATAAGAATATCATGCGAGACCATATCAAATGCCTTACTAAAGTCTAGGTATACCACATCCACAGCCTCACCCTTATCCACAAGGCTCGTTATCCTATCAAAGAAAGCTATCAGATTGGTTTGACATGATTTGTTCTTCACAAATCCATGCTGGCTGTTCCCTATCACCTTACCACCTTCCAAGTGTTTGCAGATGATTTCCTTAATTACTTGCTCCATTATCTTCCCTGGCACAGAAGTTAAACTCACTGGTCTGTAGTTTCCTGGGTTGTTTTTATTTCCCTTTTTATAGATGGGCACTATATTTGCCCTTTTCCAGTCTTCTGGAATCTCTCCCGTCTCCCATGATTTTCCAAAGATAATAGCTAGAGGCTCAGATACCTCCTCTATTAGCTCCTTGAGTATTCTAGGATGCATTTCATCAGGCCCGGGTGACTTGCAGGCATCTAACTTTTCTAAGTGATTTTTAACTTGTTCTTTTTTTATTTTATCTGCTAAACCTACCCCCTTCCCATTAGCATTCACTAGGTTAGGCATTCCTTCAGACTTCTCGGTGAAGACCGAAACAAAGAAGTCATTAAGCATCTCCGCCATTTCTAAGTTTCCTGTTACTGTTTCTCCCTCTTCACTAAGCAGTGGGCCTACCCTGTCTTTGGTCTTCCTCTTGCTTCTAATGTATTGATAAAAAGTCTTCTTGTTTCCCTTTATTCCCGTAGCTAGTTTGAGCTCATTTTGTGCCTTTGCCTTTCTAATCTTGCCCCTGCATTCCTGTGTTGTTTGCCTATATTCATCCTTTGTAATCTGTCCCAGTTTCCATTTTTTATATGACTCCTTTTTATTTTTTAGATCATGCAAGATCTCATGGTTAAGCCAAGGTGGTCTTTTGCCACATTTTCTCTCTTTCCTAACCAGCGGAATAGCTTGCTTTTGGGCCCTTAATAGTGTCCCTTTGAAAAACTGCCAACTCTCCTCAGTTGTTTTTCCCCTCAGTCTTGATTCCCATGGGACCTTACCTATCAGCTCTCTGAGCTTACCAAAATCTGCCTTCCTGAAATCCATTGTCTCTATTTTGCTGCTCTCCCTTCTACCCTTCCTTAGAATTGCAAACTCTATGATTTCATGCTCACTTTCACCCAGGCTGCCTTCTACTTTCAAATTCTCAACGAGTTCCTCCCTATTTGTTAAAATCAAGTCTAGAACAGCTTCCCCCCTAGTAGCTTTTTCAACCTTCTGAAATAAAAAGTTGTCTCCAATGCAGTCCCGGAATTTGTTGGATAGACTGTGCCCCGCTGTGTTATTTTCCCAACATATAGCCGGATAGTTGAAGTCCCCCATCACCACCAAATCTTGGGCTTTGGATGATTTTGTTAGTTGCTTAAAAAAAGCCTCATCCACCTCTTCCACCTGGTTAGGTGGCCTGTAGTAGACTCCTAGCATGACATCTCCCTTGTTTTTTACCCCTTTTACCCTAACCCAGAGACTCTCAACACTTCCGTCTCCTATGTCCATCTCTACCTCAGTCCAAGTGTGTACATTTTTAATATACAAGGCAACACCTCCTCCCTTTTTCCCCTGTCTATCCTTCCTGAGCAAGCTGTACCCATCCACACCAACATTCCAATCATGTGTATTATCCCACCAAGTTTCAGTGATGCCAACAATGTCATAGTTGTATTTATTTATTAGCACTTCCAGTTCTTCCTGCTTATTGCCCATACTTCTCACATTTGTATATAGGCATCTAAGATACTGATTTGATCTTTCCTCCCAGTTTTGTCCTGACCCTCCTTTCCCTCTGACAATATAGCCCACACTCCCTCTCATTTTTGACCCATCTCCCCGGTCTCCATGTTCCCCACTTACTTGTGGGCTTTGCTCACCTGTCCCCGTCGAACCTAGTTTAAAGCCCTCCTCACTAGGTTAGCCAGTCTGTGTCCAAAGGTACTAATAACTTGAGCTGTGGTTTGGAGGTGGAACAGCTGTCAAGGGCACTGAGGGGGAGGTAGCAGGAGCTCACCCTACATGGAGGCGGGTTGGCACTGGAGGTTACTAGAAAGGACAAGAAGACTCCATTCTGGGGTTCAGGTGGTGAATTCATCCCTCAGTGGTTGGCAGGTGCTGAGTGGAAATGCTGCTGGTTCCAGGTGCCCTGAATTCCCCCTGATTCCTCGCGGCGTTTGAGTCTCTGACAGGTTGTTAAGGCTGTATTCCCACTTTGAACTTTAGGGTACAAATGTAGGGGCCTGCATGAAAACTTTTAAGCTTAACTACCAGCTTAGCTCTGGTTCACTGCCACCATTCCAAGGCTAATTTCCTTCCCTGGGTAGCCTTGAGAGACCTTCACCAATTCCCTGGTGAATACAGATCCAAACCCCTTGGATCTTAAAACAAGGAGAAAGTAACCATTCCCCTCCTTTCTCCCACCAACTTTTGGTGAATACAGTTCCAACCCCCCTGGGATTTTAAAAGAAGTTGAAATTAACCATCCCCCCTTCTTTCTCCCACCAACTCCTGGTGAATACAGATCCAACCCCCTTGGATTTAAAACAAGGAAAAAAATAATTAGGTTTTTAAAAAGAAGGTTTTTAATTAAAGAAAAAGGTAAAAATTATATTTGTAAAATCAGTATGGAAATAACCTTACAGGGTAATTAAACTTAAAGAGCTCAGAGGACTCCCCTTTAGTTTTAGGTTCAAAGTACAGCAAACAAAGATAAACACTCTAGTAAAAGGTACATTTACAAGTTGAGAAAACAAAGGAAAACTAACACGCCTTGCCTGGCTATTTACTTAGAAGTTTGAAATAGGAGAGACCTGTTTAGAAAGATGTGGAGAACCTGGATTGATGTCTGGTCCCTCTCAGTCCCGAGAGCGAACGCACAAGCAAAACAAAGAACACAAACAAAAGCCTTCTCCCCCCCCCCCCCCCAAGATTTGAAAGTATCTTGTCCCCTTATTGGTCCTCTAGGTCAGATGCCAGCCAGGTTACCTGAGCTTCTTAACCCTTTACAGGGAAAAGGATTTTGGAGTCTCTGGCCAGGAGGCATTTTATAGTACTGTACACAGGACAGCTGTTACCCTTCCCTTTATAGTTATGACACGCCCCCCAAATCACAGATAGTGTTGTACGTTCAGTTCCACACTGGCTGTGATTTCTTCCTGGAGTTTTAGGAGAAAACAGAGTTAATAAGACACATGTACCTTTAGACATACTACTGATTATATAAAAACTAACAATATGTTTTATTTCAAGAATAATTCTTAACCAGTTTACTTTGGGAAACTTTTCTGGGAGAGTGCATCAACCACTTGGTTAGAAGCTTCAGAAATGTGTTGTATTTTAAAATTAAAATTTTGGAGAGCTAAACTTCACCGAAGAAGTTTTTTGTTATTTTCCTTGGCGGTATGAAGCCACTGTAGTGCAGCATGGTTTGTTTGTAGTTGGAAACGCCGTTCCCAAACGTATGGGCGTAGCTTTTTCAGCGCGTACACAATGGCGTAGCATTCCTTTTTTGCTGATTGACCAGTGGCTTTTCCTCTTAGACAGTTTTTTGCTGAGAAACACGACAGGATGGAATTTTTGATTCGGTTCTTCCTGCATTAAAACTGCTTCCACGCCTCGCTCGGACGCATTTGTGGTTACTAGGAACGGTTTGTTAAAGTTTGGGGCCCTTAGCACAGGGTTAGACATGAGTGTTGCCTTAAGCTGGTTAAAGGCCTTTTGACACTTATTAGTTTACTGAACTGCATTTGGCTGGTTTTTTTTGGTTAGGTTTGTTAGCGGGGCGGCGATTTGGCTGTAGTGGGGTACAAATTGCCTATAATATTTAGCCAAGCCTAAGAAGGATTGGACCTGTTTTTTAGACTTTGGAACCGGCCACTTTTGGATAGCATTCACTTTGGCCAGTAGGGGATTTATAGTTTTTTGACCCACCTGGTGCCCCAGGTAAGTTACTCTGTTTTGGCCTATTTGACACTTTTTAGCCTTAACTGTTAGTCCTGCCTGCTGGATGCGCTTGAAGACTTTTTTTAGGTGCTCCATGTGCTCTGCCCATGAATTAGAAAAAATGGCCACATCATTGAGGTAGGCAACTGCAGATTCTTCCAATTCCGCTAGGAGACAATCTACAAGTTTTTGGAAGGTGGCGGGTGCATTTTGCAACCCGAACGGGAGTACATTGAATTTATACACCCCTGCCTGGGTGACGAAGGCTGACCTTTTTTTAGCGGGTTTATCTAGTGGTACTTGCCAGTACCCCTTGGTTAAGTCTAAAGTAGAGATGAATTGGGCATGTCCCAATTTTTCCAATAGCTTATCTGTGCGTGGCATTGGATAGTTGTTAGGATGAGTTACAGCATTTAACTTACAGTAGTCCACGCAAAAGCGTATTTTCCCATCTGGTTTGGGAACTAGAACCACTGGAGATGCCCATGCACTATTAGAGGGGCGGATTATACCCATCAGTAGTATGTCCTGGATCTCCCTTTGTATAGCAGTTTTGTCATGAGGTGACTCCCGGTAGGGTGGGGTTCTAATTGGGTGAGCATTACCTGTGTCAATGGAGTGGTATGCCCGTTCGGTCCGTTTTGGAGTGGCTGAGAAAATTGGTGCAAAGCTTGTGCACAGCTCCTTGATCTGCTGTCGCTGCAGACGTCCAAGGGTCGTGGAGAGGTTCACCTCTTCTACGCCACCATCCTTTTTTTCTTCGTAATAGACACCTTTAGGCCACTTTGCGTTATTTGATTTCTGGGCTGTAAACTGGCAAACGTTTAATTTTTTGGAATAAAAGGGCTTAAGAGAATTAACATGGTATACCTTGGGCTTTATGTTGGAGGTGGGGGAGGCTATGAGATAATTAACAGCTCCTAGGCGCTCCTGGACCGTGAATGGTCCTTTCCACGACGCTTCCATTTTATGGGCCTGGAGCGCCTTTAAGACCATGACTTGGTTTCCTACTTTGAAGGACCGTTCTCTGGAATGTTTATCATACCAGGCCTTTTGCTCTTTCTGAGCATTTTTTAGGTTTTCTTTAGCAAAGGCTAAAGAGTGTCGGAGGGTGCTTTGTAGGTTGCTTACAAAGTTTAGAATGTTAGTTCCTGGAGAAGGCGTAAACCCCTCCCATTGCTGTTTCACCAACTGTAATGGCCCCTTAACCTCGCGGCCATACACAAGTTCAAATGGTGAAAACCCTAAAGTGGGATGTGGTACAGCCCTGTAGGCGAAAAGCAACTGCTGCAACACTAGGTCCCAATTATTGGAGTGTTCATTTATGAATTTACATATTATGGCCCCCAAAGTTTTATTAAACCTCTCCACCAGGCCATTGGTTTTATGGTGGTAAGGGGTGGCAACCAAGTGATTCACCCCATGAGCTTCCCACAGGTTTTTCATGGTCCCTGCCAGGAAATTAGTTCCCGAATCTGCAAGGATGTTGGAGGGCCAATCTATCCCGGCAAAAATGTCTGTTAATGCCTGGCACACACTTTTAGCCCTGGTGTTGCTTAAGGGTACTGCTTCCGGCCATCGGATAGCAAAATCCATGAAAGTCAGTAGGTACTGCTTTCCTCTGGGTGTCTTTTTTGGGAAAGGACCCAGAATATTCACAGCTACGCGCTGAAATGGGACCTTAATTATGGGTAGTGGCTGGAGAGGGGCTTTAACCTGGTCTTGGGGCTTTTCCACTCGTTGGCACACCTCACAAGACCGGACATAATTAGCAACGTCCTTGCCCATTCCCTCCCAGTGGAAGGACTTCCCCAACCGGTCCTTGGTTCTGTTCACCCCAGAATGGCCACTGGGATGATCGTGGGCTAAGCTCAAGAGCTTTACCCGATACTTAGTGGGAACTACCAACTGTCTTTGAGGATGCCAGTTTTTCTGGTGCCCACCAGAAAGAGTCTCCTTGTATAAAAGTCCTTGTTCTATAACAAACCGGGATGGGTTAGAAGAGCTGAGAGGCGGTGGGGTGCTCCGCGCCGCCGCCCAAGCTTTCTGAAGGCTGTTATCTGCTTCCTGCTCGGCCTGGAACTGTTTCCTTGATGCTGGAGACATCAGTTCCTCCTTGGATTGTGGACTGGGGCTTGGTCCCTCTGGAAGTGATGCAGGTGCTGGGGCTGTTTCCATTGACTGTGATCCGCTGTCCACTGGTGCACTATGTGGTATCTCAGGCTCTGGCTGAGCCTCTTGGGTAGGGTTATCTGCTGCTTCCGCCAGGTCAGGCTCGCTGGTGCCCTCTGGCGTTGGAGTTGTAGACGGGTTTGCAAGCGCTGGACTCAGTGCTGGCAATGGTCCTGGTGCTGGTTGCGTTGCCAGTTCCGGTTCTGGGACTGGCTTTGGCTGGGTCTCTGGGATTGGATTCACTACGGCTGTTGCAGTCGTTGGCAGGGGATCCGGTTCCACCACCTTTGTCTGGGTCTCTGGTAAGACAGACGGGACCCTGGTGGATGGCTCAGGAACAGGGATGGGGGTGAAAGCTTGCTTAGCCTTTGCTACTTCCAGTTCATGCTTCCTTTCTTTTTCTCTCTCCTCCATCTCTTTTTTTTTCAGCTCCATTTCTTTTTCTTTCAGCTTCATCTCTCTCTTGTGGGCCTCCTCTTTGGCTTTTTCTTCTCTTTTTCTCTGCTGTGTCTTGAGTTTTGTTAATTGAAGCAGTCTCTGATGTTTTCTTTCATTTTCTTCTGCTTTTAGTTTGGCCAGTTCTATTTTTTTAGCTACTTCTTTGGTAGTCATTTTCCTGTTTTCTT